>NC_063447.1:49833237-50133237 GCF_020379485.1 Brassica napus | reverse complement strand
TACTAAATCATGATATAAAACCGAGCTGACATAGTTTCATTGTAATCAAATAGACCCGAGATTTTTCAACCTTAACGTTAGGTTCTTATGCTGTAAGTGATTTTTTGACCTAAAATTTTATTAATAATAGGATCAGCTCATCAGTAAACAAATTATGTAATTAACAAAAAGTTAAAAAAAATTGTTTAAAGACCAAAATATTAATCCAATCAAGAATATAAATTTATTTTAACGTATGATATTTTTCAAATAATTTTTATATAAGTTTATTCTGCGCAAGGCGCAAATCTTATCCTAGCTGAAGAATTAATCGTTAATCTGGTACAAATTATATTTGTCAGTGATGGGGAATCCATACTTTACCTCAATTGATATCACTTTTGAAATTTATGTTTAAATGATAATTATTTTCAAAAAAATTTGAAGTTATTATGAAAAAGATAAAATTAATTATTTTAAATTATTATAAATGTTAAAAAAATTTAAATTAAAGTTTGGACCAGTCGTCACCTCACGTCTAATGTAATGTTGAACACAACTTTTTTTTTTTTTCGAAACACATGTTGAACGCAACTTATTATCGCGAATTAACGCTTCAAATGTGGTCCATAGATTTGTTTCAAAGATCGTTTCATAGATCCACATGAATTTAAACTTCATCCTCTTCTTGACTCATAATTGGGTCTTACGAGTTGCCTCTCGAGTTTGACATCGAAGCTAAATATATGGGCTTTTATAGGCTCAAATACAGTTCGAGATCCACATGAATTTTAATTTTAACAAAAGAACTCACTACAATATAAGTCCATCCCTTTCATGGGGATCTCATGACACAGCAAATTAATCGACTGGTTAAATATAACATTTGTAGGTGATTTTGCCACGAACTCATGACTCAGCATAGTTAATGACTGATTAAATATAAACTAATCCATATTCTCATTTTGAACTAGTCCAAGTTCTTGCGTCCGCACTAATCCAGCATTAGCACTCTTCATTTTAATATATTTTTCTTACCATTAACGATAATGGTTTTTAATTAATGTTACTAAAAGTAAACGGGATAAAGTTTAATTTGTCCACTTGGTATAAACAAATCATCCTACTACTTAAACAATATATTCATCAACATAGTACTTTCCATTTTTAAATAGTATAAAGTAAATATACACGAATATTTTTGTATATCTTTGACTTATCATCGCCAATCAGCGTCTCCTTTTGCAACCCAAAATATTATCCGATGAATTGATCTGCTCGAGATTTTTTCCTCTTTTCCTGCATTTCTTAAAAAATAAATTAAAAGACAAAATCAAGAAGAGAAACATATAAATAAAAATATTCAGACAGTAATGAGAGAACTGGATAAGGTCGAGATATGGTGTAATAGCGACCACCGAACTTTCGGTACAACGACATAATCTGATTAAACGGAGACAGTAACCCGTAACGCCCGGCAAAGTCCCGAAAATAACCAATGTCTATCCGCCAGGTCAACAAGACCGTCAAAGTCGCCGTTAGCGTTTCCATATCTAGAACATGTGCGTCTACCCGTAGCCTCATAATACGTATAAACATACGTATTTTCAATAGCATTTAATACGACATTTGTCATTATAAATTTAATAAGAGCTGATCCTTTCTCCATCTTTATTCCATTTTTCTCGATCGGTGGTGTTTGAGCTTTGAGCCAAGAGATCGTATCAGGAGAAAAAGATAGAAAATTAGATGGAGGTCATGGTGGGTTCTCCGTTTGGAATCGGCATGGAGGCGTGCGTTAGAGATCGGACCGGTGTCTCGGCGCAGGATAAGACCGTACCGGCGGCGGCTCTGTTTTCGGCAGATGAACCTGGACGAGGTGGATCACCGATCGGGTTTGCTAGTCGGATCGGATTGAGGATGAATAGAAAATCGCCGGAGGAATCATCGGAGGATAGTTCGTCGTCGATCGGAGAGTGCAGCGAAAACGAGGAGGAAGAAGAAGACGACGCCGTTTCATTCCAGAGAGGAGGAGGAGGAGGAACACTTGTTTCGTTTACTTCCTCTTTAGAAGACTCTCTGCCGATTAAGTATGTTCTTGATCTTTTATGTTTTGTCTTTAGCCACCAATATTTAAGTTTTTATTTTTAAAACTTAGAGCACTCAGCTTGTATATATGATCTAATTTGACCTATTGAGTATTGTATTGAAACATGTAGTTTTTGTTTGGTTGAAAACTGAAGAAAACATGTAGGTTTGTTTTATTGTTTGTTTGTTCAGGAGAGGATTATCAAACCATTACGTAGGGAAATCAAAATCTTTTGGTAACTTAATGGAACAGACGAACATCAACGCAAAAGATCTTGAGAAAGGAGAGAATCCATTCAACAAGAGGAGGAGATTGCTTATTGCTAATAAGCTGAGAAGTAGAGGAAGATCCATGTCAGTTTCGAATTTCTATTCTTGGCAAAACCCTAATTCTGTGTCGTTACTTGCAGTCCAAGAACACAATGAAGTGAATCATCATAATGATGATGACTATCAGAAAAATGAAGATGGTGATCAAACTATAAAGTTGTTGGAGAAGAGGAATATGTTGATGAAAAATAAGAGAGATTTGATGGCTCAGACTCAAAGTTGTTTCTGCCTTAGTAGTTTGCAAGAAGAAGAAGAAGATGATGATGATGATTATGAGGGTGGAGTTGATAATGAGTGATTAATCAGTAACATGGTTTAGTGATACTTGTTCTTCAATTTGTTCTTCTCTTGTGAATTTTATTAGAGGAAGTTTCGGTGGTCACACAAGTGGTCGAAGAGTTGATTTGTTAGAATATTATTATTTAATATTTATTAGTAGACTTTTTCCTATCTAGAAAGTACATTTTCTTCTTCATCTTGTTTGTGTCGATCATTCATTTTTTAATCATCTGAAATTAAATTACTGAACATGTTTACATGAACATTTCAACATCCCAGAGAAAAATAAACAAAGGAGATAAAACTCAAAACCAAACAAATAAACAGCACAAACACAATTCTTACTCGGAGATATTTACAAATGGAAAGTACGAAGAATCGCACAAGATATATTTATTCAGTGACCGTCAACAATATTAATAATCACCAGGTTACGCGGAATGAATATTATATATATAAATTATTTTAAATATTATAAATTTATAGCATATTATGAAATAATAAATATATATTGAATAATTAAAAAAATTATTATCTACTACTTATATAATTAAATTGGTGCGAACATATAATAAATCGAAAAAATATTTTTTCTATTTGATATGATATATAATTAAATTTAAATGATAGTAATATATATATGGTATATGTTAATATTAATATTTATTAGATGATAATTTTTGCTCATATTTTTTTTTATCATTTGTATCTGTTATAGCAAAAAGTCTAAATTAGTGACAATAAAATTTTCACTGTGGGAATAGTGGTTTAAGTAATTTATAATATTTTTAAAAATTAAGTTGTCAATATTTTTTCAAATTTTTTATCAAAAAAATGTTCAAAGTAAATTTCAAAATTACGATATTTATGTATTTTTATATGGCATATGGTTTAATTTAAAATGATACATATATTTATATATCTTTTTTTTTATACTTATTAAATGAGACTTTCAACTTATATTATTTTTCAATTATTTGTATCATGTCATAACAAAAGTTTTAAATCATAGATCACAAAATTTGAATGTAAACAGTTTTAGTAATTTATACTCGTTTTTAAAAATTCAAAATATAATATATAAATAATTTTTTTAATTTTTATTATATAGTTACTATGATTGTTTAATTTATTTTAATAGCTTAAAATTAAAAAAAATATAATTATAATACACACTTATTTTTATCAAATCTTTATTATTCAAAATCATTAATTATCATATATATTTTAGCCACATTAAGTAATTCTGTAATCTTATTTAAGGATATAATGAATCACATTGATAATGTATTTATTGTGGTTTAATAAAAAACTTATTATATATTTAAATGAACCAACCTATTTCTGTAGGGATTCTAAGAATCATTGTAGTGATGACACGTGGTTAAAAAAATGTTGCAATGGTTCGCAGATAATATATAGGGGATTATCAAGTGTATAATAGGATAAGTTAGGAGATTGTCGACATACGCTAGAGGGAAGTTGTGCCAACTATTTAAAACATAATTCATCTTTTTTCAGTTATTCAGGGAACAACTTTTAGCAGTGAAAACATGTTTCGGAAGAAAGAGCAAAGTATTACATAAATCTCAGGGAAATTTTTGAAAGCAATAAAGACCTGTTCAACAAATATCTGGATGTCCAAATTTTAGCAAAATTAAATACATCTCTGGATGTCATAATTATTGGTTGATTAAGTTAATTAATTTAGTTGATGTAATTTATCTAAAACAAACAAAAGTTTTATAAAATTTATATATTTACTTATAGACATACTTAAAATTAGGGAATAAGAAACATATTTTTTTAAATAAGTAATCATTATATAAATATTTGTTTGACTCTATTATATTTTAAATAAAATAAAATTGAAATAGTTAAACCAAATAAAAAAAAAACTACAAAGACATTGATGATTTAATATTTTTTCCAAATCGATGAAATTAAAATATAAAAACAGTAATAACAAAACCCAAACTATTTTTTTTAAAAAATATTATATTAAAATTATTGTTTTTGTACATGGTTGATACAATAGCAAATATTAGCGGGTCCAACAACTAAATGGCTTACGAGAAAAAACATTTATTTATCTTTGTCGTTATTGGGAAAAAAAACCATAAAG
Organism: Brassica napus; assembly: GCF_020379485.1. Lineage (NCBI taxonomy): Eukaryota > Viridiplantae > Streptophyta > Magnoliopsida > Brassicales > Brassicaceae > Brassica > Brassica napus. Next base: position 50,128,436 of record NC_063447.1, on the reverse strand, counting down.
GTATAAACCATCTTAAACTGTTATGTAGTACTAAATTTTACTTTGCTTAAAATACCGGTACAATTAAAAATGGAAAACAATGAACCCGACTGTACCAAATACGAACGAGTAAAAGGAAATACAAAAGTGGCAGAAGATTACTTTCAAAAGCTTTATTCTTCTCAAAGTATTGACCCAGCTCTGTATCAAGAAGTGTTTTCTGGCTTTGACAAAAAAGTGACCGCTGACATGAACAATGATCTAACCCGGAGGATTACAGAAGAGGGAGTTCAAGCTGCTCTTTTTGACATTGGACCTCACAGAACACCAGGACCCGGTGGATTCTCAGCAGTGTTTTACCACAAAATTTGGGAACATCTTAAGCCAGAGATTATGAAAGAAGTTAATGATTTTTTTGACAGAGGGAATTTTGATCAACAACACAACCACACAAATCTGTGTCTCATACCAAAAGTATACCCACCATCAGATATGAAGGAATTCAGACCAATAGCCTTATGTAATGTATTATATAAGATCATATCAAAGGTATTGGTAAACCGACTGAAAAAGCACTTGGATCATATTATCTCTGAAAATCAGAATGTTTTCATACCGAACAGACTGATTTCAGATAATATAGTAGTGGCGCATGAGATGTTCCATTGTCTGAAGGCACGGAAAAGGCAATCTAAATCATAAATGGCAGTTAAAACATACATCAAGAAGGCGTATGACAGATTAGAGTGGGACTTTCTAGAAGAGGTTATGAGACATATGGGATTTGAGAATGTTTGGATACAGTGGATAATGAGCTGTGTAACTACAGTCAAGTACTCAGTACTTATCAATGGATCACTGATGTTAGGAGTTTTCAAGGCTCCTAAGACAAATGTTGTAGTATAGTGATTGTCGAACCAGTTCTGAGGGATTTCAAGCACTGAGAATGCAAGTACTCACTTAATCTAAGTGCAACCAATGATTTAAGAGGTTTCTAAACTAATGATTAATGATAAATGAAATGACTTTCTTTACTAAGGGAAAGAGAACTCATGGGCATAGGGATTAGACCTTGGGTGATCAAGTTTCGAACTAAGGATGGCAAACGATAAATCAAACTATCAACCTTAAGCTTAGACACAATCTTAAACAAACTCTATGTCTAGATGAATGTCCATTTACTAACATATCTCAAACATCAAATGTTTTTGGTTGAATAATATGAAAGCAATCGTTACTAACAACTGTATTGGCTATCTTAACACCTTTAACAACAAATGTCTTTGGTAAAGTATGTTAAAAGCTTAGGAGAGTTGTCTCAGGCATTTCATCAAACACCTTGTGGGTGGGAAATGCCTAAAGATCAACTTTTGAGTGCCAACTCAGAAGATGCATTATGAATACTCTACTAGCAAGGAACAAGAATGATCTACACTAAAACATCCTAGAACTAACCTAATCACCCTTAATCTCCCTAACCCATGAATTCAAAAAGTGATTACTCACTAATCTCCATGATTCTTCTCAAACCCATGGTGGATTTCAGATTAATCATGTAGAGAAATAGATAAGAAATCAACAAGAACACAAGATGAAAGCAATCGAAATCTCAATCAAAAGAAGTTTTTACTAGTTGTTCTCTAGAAAAGAGATTCTTCCTTTTGGTGGCTTCCAAAGTACTTAAAACATAGGTTTTTAGAAGTAAAAACGTGCATAATGAAATGACCAAAAGGCCCTTGAGTAGAAATGAATTCGAGCAAACAGAAGGCGCACAGCGACCTCCAGTAGTCGCTCCGGGAGGTCTCTCCAGGCTTCGGGAGCGACCTGGAGGGGTCGCAGCGAGACGTCGCTCTGGGTCGCTCTTCGCGAGCGACCTCGCTGCGTCGCTCCGGTCACGTCGCTCCGGGTGATGGAGACGCGAGCGACCTCGCTGTGTCTCTCCGGTCACGTCGCTCCGGGTGATGGAAACGCGAGCGACCTCGCTGTGTCGCTCCGGTCACGTCGCTCCGGGTGATGGAGACGCGAGCGACCTCGCTGTGTCGCTCCGGTCACGTCGCTCTGAAAGGGTGTCACAACGACTTCACGGTGTCGCTCCGGTGAGGTCGCTCCCATGCACTGCTCGTCCAATGATCACCTTTATCACCTTTTGTGAGCCCCAAATGCACCCAAATGTCTCCAAGAACTCCATGTGGTACTCCAATACCTGATAAGGACTTATGTATGCAAAATGCAACCTAAACATGGCTAAATCCTAGTCTATATGATCAAAATGCACATGGGTGAACGAATAAAACAATGGAAATATGCAAGATATCAACTCCCCCAAACTTGTTCTTTTACTTGTCTACAAGTGAACTTTCTAGAACTCATAGGGAGAGAGGTTTGAAGATGAGAGCTCATAGCCAAAAGAAACACAACTAGCACTCAATTCAACATCTAATCCAACATGAGCACACTCTCTTATCACACTCTAGCTTCTCTAGGCCTATCTCAACTCCTTTTGCCCTTATACTCATCATCAAGCATCCACACATTCAAATCAACCAACTCTCACATTCATTAAGCATAAAACATCAAGTGAATTCTTGCAAATGGTCAATTGGTCCAAATCATTTGGTTGAGTAAAGGGAAGGCTTTTGTTCAAGTGAGTCAAGAGGTTCAAAACTCATGATCTTTAAATGTGGTTTACTCTCAAGACAAGTAGCCTTGACATTGCACATAATATATATAAGAAAGTGACCAACTCATGCATACAATGCTCAATCTCCATTGTTCTACCATTTTTCCAAACATACAAGTTACACAATCACTTCATAATGTCAAACCCAACTCCCATCTCTCACCAAAAGATCCCAAGAACACTTTGCACATAAAACTCTTTTTCTTTGAAATCTATAAAGGATTTTCTCAACTTCAAAACAAATCTTAGCTCTAATCAACTTTGCTAGCCCCCTTTTCATTTTTTTTTTCTCTTTTATATTCCCTTTTTTTTCGTTGGCCAAGACTTTTCATAAACTCGAGCTAGACACTTATCTACTAATTCCAATAAGATTATCCATTTAAACACAAAGAGTCTATTCTTTTCCTTCGAACTTTTCATGCTTCCAAATCATAGTCACAACACTCACCCCCACCTATAGATAGACAATAGAGTGCCTAATCTAGCAGGAATGAAGATCAAGCATTGTCGTTCCCGATACTCTCGACATTATGCACATGTAAGGCTTTCCGAAAAAGGCCCCACTCATCAAATAATGAAAGCTCAAAAGGAGGGAAGGGTTCTGGGAATGGTGTACCACTCGAGTTTGTCAAAAAGATTGGCGTAAAGGATGTGACAACTCAAGTGTGTATATCCATGACTCAGTACACAAGGGACCATAAGCAAGAAGCATTAAGTTCGTTCAGTTCAAACAAGGTTGTAGTTGGCTTCAAAGATTGAGTTTCAGCAACTAATGAGATTCAGGAAGAGTTTTCAAGGCTCGAAACGTACAAGGCTTTTTGAGAGATGCAATAGCTACTCGAGTGTGAAAGAGTGTTCTTTACAAGGCATTTTAAATCATTGCTCCTAATGCAAGTGAATGCAACCTATATGCTCTAGACTCTCCTAAAAATGCAAGTGATGCAATTTATATGTTTTTTTTTATGCTAAAAGGTATGTATGCAAGACTCAATGAAAAATCATCAAAGCAAACATGATCAAATACTTGGTACCTCCCCCAAACTTAAATGACACAGTCTCTGTGTTGTAAAGTAGAGAGAGATACCCAAAAGAGAAAGCTAATATGCAAAAATGAAATGGTATATACAAGGGAAAGTAGAGAAGTACCTCAAGTGGAAAGTGGAGAAGGAGGATCCTTCTCAATGTAGGGGTCTCCACAAGTGATGGTTCCACAATACTCAACATCCAGTGGAGACTGAATTGGGTAAGAGACAACTTTGTTGACATTGAGGAGTGTGACCTTCTTGTTGGCGAAATCGATGCAAGCACCCACAGTAGTAAGGAATGGTGTGCCCAGGATCAATGGAACTCTCTTCTCAGTTGCATCTTCAAGACAGTGAGGTCTATAGGGATGGTGCAAGATCCAATCATCAAAGGGAAATCCTTGATGAGACCAATAGGAGTAGTAGAAGAAGAATCCCCAAACGTGAGAGAGGAAGTATCTGGCTCCATTTGTTCAATCTCAAGACTCTTCACCATCTCCATTGAGATCACATTCACACTTGCACCAGAATCAACAAGAGCATCATCAAAGGTGAGCTTACCAAGAGAGCAAGACAAGGTGAACTTCCCTTGGGATTCTAGTTTAGGGAGAGACTTTGGTGTGACTGGTGGATCAAGTTTCAAAGTTGAGATGTTGAGAAGCTCTGCTACTTCTGCTTGGTGGTCTACAATGTCCTTGATGAGCATCATTTGGACATGAGCCTCACGCATACCCGAAATCACTGGAAGCTTAATTCCAATATCATTTAGGTCTTTTCTGAACTTGGAAATCACCTTCTTGTGAGGTTTGGTGAGAACCCTTTGTGGAAATGGGAGCTTGTCATAGGGTGACTGCTCAACCTCAGTGGTGTCCTCTAGCTTGACCTCTTTCAGCTTCTGGTTAGCTCTCTTCGCAACTGGTTTCTCAGCCATGGGTTCATCTCCCTTCAAAATCTTTACTTCAACCATTTTGTCAGCTTCCTCCACAATCTTTGCTTCAGCTGTTGCTACAATCAGATGCTGAACCTGTTCAATCTCAGTTCCAAACACCAATCTTTCAATTTCATCTACCTCTTTCTTGTGGTTACTCAATTCAATCCCTGAAGAAGTGGTAGAGAGGACAACATTGCAATACTCCTTGGGTTTTTGCTCAGATTTTCCAGGTAGAGACCCTTGCTGGCGATTCTGGTGAGTGGTCATGGAAGCAAACTGGTTTTCCAAAGCCCTGAACTTGTTGTTGAGCTCATTGTAACTTCCATCAATCTTGGAGTGAAGGTTCTTCAACTCATATCCAACCTGCTTTTCACTTCTAGTCTGAGACTCCAAGATCTGTTTCAGTAGAACATCAGTGCTGCTTTCCTGAGGAGTAGAAGTAGAAGGATTAACTTGTTGTTGAGAAGACTGGTTCCCTTTGTTGGAGAAACCAGGAGGAGGGTTTTGCTGAGGCTGATAGTTGCCTTGCTGGTTGCTCCTAGGCTGATAACCACTCTGTTGGTTGTTAGGATATGATTTCTGTTGGTAGTTGTTGTACTGAAAGTTGGGCTCTTTCTTGTACCAGCTACCATTGTTGTTGATGAAACACAACTCTTCTTGCCCTTCCAAACCCTCAACTTCAGGGACAACATGTGTTGCTTCTTGGTTTGGGTTACCAACAAAGTGCAGCTGCTCTTGGGTGGTTTTATCCGCAATGAGGATGTCTATCTTATCCTGTAGAGCCTTCAACTCCTTCCTCATCTACTTTTCATCTGTTCTACTGCCTCTGTCGTGGTCTCCACTGTAGACTGCATCACTCTTTACCATGTTGTCAACCAGCTCTTCTGCATCTTCCTCAGTTCTCCCCAAGAAGAACCCATTGCTAGCTGTATCCAGTCTGGCTTTGTACTTAGGAAGAGCACCACGGTAGAATGTGCTCAGCAAGCTTTCTTTAGAGAAACCATGGTGAGGGCATTGAGCTTGGTAGCCCTTGAATCTCTCCCAGGCTTCACTGAATCCTTCCAAGCCCTTCTGTTGAAAGCTGGAGATCTCATTTCTCAGCTTAGCAGTTCTTGAAGTAGAGAAGAACTTCTCCAAGAATGCTTTCTTGCAGTCATCCCAAGTGGTGATAGAGTCGCTGGGTAGGGACTTCTCCCACTGACGCGCCTTATCCCCCAAAGAGAAAGGGAATAACTTGAGCTTTAAGGCGTCCTCTGACACACCATTGGTTTTTGACAACCCACAGTAGCTGTCGAACCTGTCCAAGTGATCATATGGGTCCTCTAGAGCCAAGCCATGATACTTGTTGTTCTCGATCACGTTGAGGAGTCCTGACTTGACCTCAAAGTTGTTGGCTGCCACAGCCGGTGCTCGGATTCCCAGTCTATGACCATGAATGTTGGGCCGGTCATAAGTACCAATGGGTCGAGCTGCCCGCGGTTGGTGTTCTGCCCCTTGTTGTGGATCTGCCATATCAACGTCCAATTCCTGCAAGTGGGCTTGTTGCTCTTCTTCTCTTCTAGCTCTAGCACACACTCTCTCTAGAGCTCTGAAGAAGAAGAATCAGTAACAAAACAAAATTTAAAATGACTTAGTCTCAAGCAAGTGACTAAATCTCAATGTTTCAATTTACTCAGAATTTGGCAACGGCGCCAATTTGATGTTAGGAGTTTTCAAGGCTCCTAAGACAAAGGGCTTCGGCCATCTCTCCATCTTCTAGGTATTGGGCCGGTCTTGGGCCGGGCCTGGTTAATGGCAATCCACTCCATGATTTATAACACTCCCCCTTGGATGCCATAACTATACATGATTTGTAGTATGCTTCATGTTGCCTCATTAAAACCTTATCAGGAAAACCCAGTGGGACAAAACCATGATGAAGGAAAAAGAGTACAACACGCACTACTCCCCCTGATGTGAACCTCAGTGTAGGTTCTACATTCTACGCATCTTGGTGCGTGATATTTCCTGTATGAAGGAAAAACCATGATGAAGGAAAAAGAGTACAACACGCACTACTCCCCCTGATGTGAACCTCAGTGTAGGTTCTACATTCTACGCATCTTGGTGCGTGATATTTCCTGTATGTATAGGAAGGGAGTAATCGGTCAAGTTCATTACTAAGCCGAATCTAGACCACTTCAACCTCTTAGGTCGTTTCTCATGTCTCTTGACATCGAGTGTCCCTGTAAGGCATGTGTGCTAAATAATGTGAATCACATTGTCCTCGGAGATCACTTTTGGGTCTTTGCAAATCGTGTTTGCATATGTCCATAGTCTAGACGTGATCGTCTACTCTTAACTCTTTACTATGGTCGGATAAACCAAGTACTCATGGACAATGTACTAAGCATGGTTATCATGAACTTATGTCTCGGTGTATCTTCTATACACAGATGTATATCAATGGCTTTATAATTTTACCATACTATGGCTTATTGGCCAGAACATATTTATGATCCATACATATGGTCATCGATCTTTCTTGCTTTAGGCAATACCATATGTATTTATCTCGGACATTGCAGTCCTTTATCCATCTCTTTATGGTGTCTCATGACCTCTGTTGCTGTGGATTATATCACACACTGAAATATATATTATTAGGTCATAGATCTCGGCTCTCACAAGCTTATGGACTACAATACATTTGTATCCGGTTGATCTTTTGTCTCTACTAGCCCGTGATCAAGAAGAAGGGCCAGACGCCTTTTAGTCTTAAAAGTCGGACGCATCTAGTAGAAGAGCCAGACGTTCTTTGCTGAAGAGCTGGACGCCCTTAGACGGACCGAGTCGGACATCTTTAGTTTGAAGGGCCGGGGCCGGACGCTTTTGGTCGGACACCCACATAGATTTATTCTATGTCTACTAACCTCTTTTAGGTTTAGTATAATCACAAGGAGTTTCAAATATATGGACTGTATTGGATTGTCTTTTATACAACTCCAAGATAAATGATCATGCGTGATCAATTTCTTTTACATACTATATGCAGCTGCTTTATGTTTCAGTCCATGAATCAGCTTAGGAACGAAGCTGTTCTTTCATCTTATCCAGTGATCCATATGCTGCTTACTACATCATTTGTATCTAATTTCTTTCTTATGACCAGACCATTGTCAATTTCGAAAATCTGTAGCAGCATCCACCACATAGGAGTTTATCTCCTTATAATCTGTTTCTTTGATCTCTGTGAGTACCTTGTGTAACAAGCTATAATCTAATGCTGTTAAGTAGGAAGACATGAACACTCTTAGACCTCGTGATCATGTGTTTTCTCTCATGGTTTCTTTATCTCACAAGATCCATCTATTTCACTGGTTTTATCAGATGGCGTTTCTGTATATGTATATGGCCAATACGCCCATCTCTCCTTTAGATACTTTGAACCTCCACGTTTATCTTTCAATCTAATCTTTATTCTTTATGATTGTATGAGTACTCTTTCGTGGGTTCATGATCCTCGTTCATCTCTTTATGTTCAAGTGCTATAACTTTATGTATCTTTATACAAATGTATGTGTGTGTCGACACTTTCATGTGGTTCCATTATGTTCCAGACATGATCTGATCACTTTGAGATTTCGTTATCTAGGACCTTTGTTACCTAGTAGCTTGGCGTCCCAAGACTACATGGTTTGGTATCTTAGATGTGTAGCTGCGCAACCTTTTCTCAATGTCTGGTATGGTTTCTCTTATAATCTCGGATCTGTATTCTATGCACCATTCTTTTTTATCCGAGATTCCTTTATCTTATGAAACACTTGGTCTATCTTGTATAGACTCTATAGCAACTTGATTATGTCTCTTCTAGGACATTCATTTGGTGCTAAGCTGGTTAGTCATTTCTCGGGTCAGTGCCTGGCATTTCGATTAGCTTCTCAATTAGCTAGCTTTATATAATCTTTCTTTGGATGTCTTAAATCATAATGTATAGCCAGAGGATCTTGCCAAGACAATGATGGTTAAAACCATTCTTATCATTCTTTAATCTTTCTTTATCCAGCTTATAATCTTTCTCCTTTAATATTGAATATCCGGATTCATTTGTTTCATGCAATCCGTACCTGGCCACTATTTTAATCACCCATGTTTTGGCTCATGGTCCTTTGAATTCGTGGAGAAGATCTTATTCTTATATATTCTCAATCCTCTTCTGAGGTTCCATCTTTAGACGGCACATGTATGTATGTGGTGGTTTATTCAAAACTCTAAAGATGGTGTATGTCTGGTTTTTATGACCCGTATTGAATCTGAGATGGGAATATCTATACTCACTTATATGGCCTGATGCATATGATCATATTATCATTTTATACATGTAAAACATAATGTCTCCAAACTTATAGACTTTAGAATCTTAGTCTTATAAATAATGGCTTACATGGCCGAACCTTTTATAGGTAATGGCTTACTTGGCCGAACCTTTATAGGTAATGGATTGTGTGCGGCCAAGTCACGGTCGAGCCGTTTATTCTCATGGTCTCTTCAGCCGGGTAATGGCCTCTTTGGTTTGGCCGTTTGTATCATGGCCTCTACGGCCGAGGAATGGTCCTTTATGGCCGAGTAATGACTGAGCCATATAACATGGTGTCTTAGACCATAGTGGTACACGAACTTGTAGTATTGATCATGGGTTTATCCTCTCTCCCCCTCATGACCATACTATAAGGTCGTGGTGCTTGGGACAATTAAGCCTAATGAGTTTCCCTTGTGTACATGTTACACAACGTGATATCTTTTATGGGATAACTCTTTGTGCCTTTTCAATTTCAATCTTTGTATCAAGTTCTAGATTAGGATGACTATTCCTATCATGCCATATAGTGTAAAATTTCGTGGTGTTATCTCAATATGGTTACCACATCTCTTGCCTCTTTATCATACTGATCTGTAGCATAGTTTTGATCAGTAGAGATCATAGGTATAGTCTCGACCACTTTCTTTCAAGGTCTTAGGCGTTTTTCTTCTTAAAATCTAAAAGGAACTTGTTTCCTTTCTTACCCATTGTTTCTACTTGGAAATCATACATTATAACTTCAATGGGTCACATGTTCTTTTGAGTGTGTATAATGCCTTTTAAGGCAATGCCTTAGCCATAGTTTCTTTACTATGCTTACTATACCCATTCATGATTTCTTACTTGGTTTTATGCCCTTTAGGCAACTCTTTAAAATCATTTATATGTTCAAGTAAGATCAGGCAAGACATAATGAAGTCAAAACAAACTTTTATTTATATATAAAAACGTGAATGCCTAATTAGGTTAAAGCAAAACACAAATCAAAGACTTTAAAATAAAATGTCGAGATCCCTCTTAGTCAATAGACATGCCGCCCACACCTTGAGTTATATTGGACACGGCTCCCTTGGATTCATCCTGATCTATGTCAGTTTTATTTGTATCAGGATATCTCATCTCACTGCTCCTCTTTAGTACCTTGTTATTCTCAATCACCGTTAGGCAAGATATCAGGTCATTGTAAGTGGTAGAACCTCTTTCTATGTAGATATGTTTTGACAACAAATCTTCTGGATGGAATGTGGAGTATGTCTTGAATAGACAATCATTATATGTTACCTCTTCTCCATATAATCTCAGTTGGTACACGACCCTGGACAAGGCAAAGTGAAACTCGGCCACTGTCTCAAAGTCTTGGTATCTGAGACTCATCCAATTGTGTCTGACCTTTGGTAATTACACCATCGTGTATCTGGACTTTAATTTTGTCCAAAGGTCACGAGGATTCTCAATATGTAGATACTGATTTCTCAGTTCCTTAGTGAGATGATGGCACATTATTGTAATGGCTCTTAACTTTTCACTTTCAGTTGCATAATCACCCTGAATGATACTCCTTCCGAGTCCTCTTGATTTCAGGATAACTGAAGTGTTCATTGCCTATTCTAGATAATTATCTCCAGAGAGATTTAGAATGGCATAATCCATGGGATTAAATCTCGGCATCTGAAATCATATTATCAATCAATTCTTGATTTAGAATTCTTGCAACCAATTCAAATAATCAGTGCATATGATTTCATAAGTCTATTTATGATGCTTAAGCGACACGGCTTTGCAATGTGATGCTTAGGCCATACGGCCATTATGTGATACAACGATCTTAAGGATCGGATCATGATGTAATCCGGTTTATATAACCATCCGGATACTAGGCCACACGGCCATATGGATATGCATTTAGTCAAACGGCTTTTAATCAATCAAGGGCACAAGGCCGCAAGTATGCACAATGTATTAGGCCACACAGCCATATACAAAACGGGATCAAGATGCATTCAATCCTATTTCTTAGTTGCATATCTATTAGGTTTTAGAATTAAATAATCTAGCAACCTAACTCTCATTCAATATGTAAATTATTTAAATTATTCTTTCAAGCTTTAAGTAATGAGAGATTTAAGGTTTGAAGGCCTTTAGGAATTTTAAAATTCGAGATTAGGGTTTTAGTTTAAACAAGATTCAGATTCAAGTTTTAAAACAATCCTAATCATAGCTCTAGGCGATCAATCAAACACTCAAGTTTCAAATCAAAATTAAAACTGATTTTCCAAAATTAGGGTTTTAGGGGATTTCGAAAACTTTGATCTTTGATCAAGGGGATTTGATTTGAGATTCAAAAACCTTTAAGGTTCTGATTTTAATTGATCAATTAATCAATCTCGTTTTTAGGTTTTAGATCTAACTTATAGAGCTTCGATTTACTCATAGGGGATTAATCTATGGCCTTTAGTTTTAGAGATTATATTTTAAGGTTTCAATCTTTACAAAACAACCAAATTCGATTCTTGTTTTAAGATTTCGAATTACCTTTATTTTGTAGGGTTGAACCGGACCACCAAAGTCAGATGAACCTCTAGTTGCACACGGACGCGAGCTGGCTCCTTATCGGGTCGCAAGCTGGGACGGGACGCGAGCTGTCTGGAACGTCTTGCGTCTGGTCACGGATGTGTGCTGAGGTAGTCGGACGCGATCGGGACGCGTCTTCTACTTATCTAGTTCGCGAGCTGCTGCCTTTGCAAGCAGCTGATCTGAATTGCGAGCTGGCTGTGATGCGAACGTGGGCTGGCTCTGTTGTGTACACCAAGCTGCGAATGTCTAGAATCAGGAACACTTAAGAGCTTTAGCTGATCGGGTGTTTGCAAGCCGAAACGGAAGCAAGAACAAGTTAGGGTTCTTCGGGATTAGATCTTTGCACCAACTCCTCTTAGCTCATGAAATAAAAACAAGGAGTATTAGATTACATGAACACCATAATATGAACAAGATATCATCAAACAACTAAGGTATGATAAACTTATCTTTCACAGGATTTGAATTTGGCTAGAAAAACTTGTTGGTTCGGATTAGGGTTCCAAAAACAAAGACGGTGCCGCGTATTGTTTCTGCGAGTGAGGGCGCGTCTGAGATCGGATCGACAAACGGTTTGCGCTGATGGATTCGTCTCGTCAAGAGCTTAAAGATGATATGTGGCTCGTCGTCTGGTTCTTCAGGGTTTAAGAGATAGATCGATTTTAAGTTGCGTCTGATTTAAGGTTTATGTGGGACGGATTTTAGGTTAGGTTTAGGGGTTTTTTTTCTCAGGGTTTTGGGAGTTTATCGTGCTGATAACGTGTTGTAATTAGAGAGTTTAGAGACTGAATATTTGTATGTTATTATTAATGTCAAGGGGTTCCTTTATATAAGGATTACAAGATGAAGATAAATGGAAAGTATCTAAAACCTAAACTCACTAGAATTAGGAAAACTACTAATACATAATAATGGAAAGATTACATCTACTAGAAAAAGGAAATGGTTTCCTTTTCTCCAAGCTTTGTGGCCGCCTCTCTCTCTCCTGAAGTCGGCTCTCTCTCTCCTCTCTCTAGGGCTTCGGCCATCTCTCCATCTTCTAGGTATTGGGTCGGGCCTGGTTAATGGCAATCCACTCCATGATTTATAACATGTTTCACAATATAAGTAGTTTACATATTTCAATGCATCTTTTTCATTTATTAGATATTGTGTGACCAATGAAATAATGTTAGGTTTTTAATAATTGGTTGAATTAATTGGTTAAATGATATATTCTTTTAAATAACAATTTTCTAAATATTCGTGATTTTAAGCAAAACTACTTAGAATAAAAAACGGAGGGAGTACAAAGGAGTTCGATAATACATTGAACATGGCATCTATAAGGCCTACGCAAGTTGTTGCTGCTTCATCCTTGAACAACAAGCTCATAGTATCGATTTCAGAGATACCTGTCTGAGATAAATTTTAAGAAAACCCAAGGGGAATGCTCCAGTATTATTGGAGGGTTCTTAGGTTGGAGTTCTTAACGGAATATGAGAACCGTCTCTTAACTTTTAACTAAAAAAATTAAGAACCAGCTCTTAAATATCTTATATAAGAGACGGTTTCTTATATTTCGCTAAAAATCCTAACCTAAGAAGCTCCGATAAACATGCTCCGACATCGTGCAATATGGGATCTCTTGTTCTTGGACTATTCAAGATATTTTTAAAGACTACAACTTAGATATGGGGTTCCTCCTCTTCGTTATATTTTTTTGTCGTTGTTGGCAAGTTGATTGAGAAAACCATAAACCACGTTCAATCAGCCGACCAAAAAAAAACGTTAAACCGATAACAAAATTAATTTGGTTAAACCACCGGTAGAGTCACCCAAGTCCTAACCGGTACAGTAAAAAAAAAGGAAATAATGAACACGAAAAAGGAAATACATCATTAAATTAAATGACCGTTATAAAATTATTTCAAGAAAAGGAAATAAGACCACCTCCATTGGAGGGTCTAGTAAAGAGGTTATTAATAAAAACAAAAAAAAAAAATCAAAAATGCATTAAAAGAACAGAACCGTGTCAAACATGGGGCTTTAAGAATCACTAAACACCCCATACGTGGCAATTTTGTATTGGCTATTCCTTAAAGACGAAAGGAAAAAAAATGGCCCATCTCTCTCTCTCTCTCTTCGACGGTTCTTCTTTCTCTCTTCTTCTTTCTCTTTTGCATGTTCTTCGTGATCGATCACCAGTTCCTCCTCCTCCAAATCCGTCAATGAAATCACCGTGGAGGTTAGGATTTATTGATTTTTTTGTATTGATTTGAAGCTCGGCCAGTGATTTGAGTTGATTATAATCGATTTGAGAATATATTTGACTCTGTACATCTCCTCTGTTTGTCTATCTTACATCGATTCGGTTACATATTATGTTAATATTCGTATGTGTTTGACCAGATTTTGTGCCATCGATTTGGTTCCAATTCGAAAGACCCGGGAGAAAGGAAGAACATGGAACCAAATGAAACTGCATAAATCTTATTAGGTGATACATCAATTCAAATAGTTCGGTTTGTTTGTTAAAGAAACTGGGATTGTTGCTAAGGTGGGATTGTTAAAGAACAGGTGGTACACTCGCTTGACCGAGACATGCATCTAGGGAACTATCCACTCCATGTCGATGAAGGTAAGTAAGTCTTTTTTCTTTCTCTTCTGGTTTGAGGTTTTTTCTCAGTATTTATATCCAAAAAAATGCAGAAATAGCTGTTAGAGTGTGCCACTATGATGAGTCTGATCCATTACCGGTTCATCAAGAGGAGAAGGTGTCTTACACAGAAGATGATTACAGAGAGTTCTTGGGACGAAGAGGATGGACATGTCTGAGAGAGTTTGATGGAGGGTTTAGGAACATAGACGGTATGGTTAGGAATGTAGATAGTATGGATGATCTTCAACCTGGTGTCTTGTACCATGGAATGAGATGAGAAAATAAGTACTGCAGAAAGCTAGAAGATAGACTCCTTTTTTGTGTGAATATGGTCAGAGACTGATAGACTTTTAAAAAGCTTAATCCAAGATATGTTGTTTGGTGGGTAAACAAAATGGTCATTGCAAGGGACAGAGACAATGAGAAAGCTGGTTAACTATTGAACAAGCATAAAGTTAGGATCATCAATTCGTCAGTTCCTTTTTGAGTTAAGTGAATCTGCAAAAAAGGAGAAACGTTGCAGTTAAATAGACATTTCAACGTGAATGTAGTTAGAGGTTTCAGGTTTCTTCTCCTTAGCTTGGTGTCAAAAGCGTGTAGCTTAACCATCTGTAAATTGAATAGCCACATCTGTGTCCATATACGGCAATACATCAGACAAACTTAGCCAAAACAATGGGAAGACATACGCAATTACAATGACAAAACCGAACATACACTTTGGTTTCTATGGTTCCAATAATTCAACTTAAAAAAAAAAATTTAAGAAGACTAACAAGGTTCTAAACTTTTCAAATCACAAAATTAACTATTAATTTATTCATTAGAGTTCATGAGGGTCTCTAACCAATGGACTTGCTCTAAGGGATGTAAAAAAGGAAAGTGAACATTGTGATTTACGCGTTTTTCACCCTTTTTTTCTTCTTATAAATACAAACATCAATCACCAACACACTACCATCTCAACTTTCCTATTTCACAACACAGTCTCTCTCTCTCTCTCTCTGTTGCGACACAATCTCTTTCTCTCTTACGACTCTCTTGTGTTGTTGAGTTTCAAGGAAGAAGATGATGGAAACAAAATCGTTGAAGGTAGAAATCAGTGTACATGCAACGCCTGATCAAGGTCATCTGTCCTTAGGGTTTTTAAACTCTGTCTTGATTAGTCAAAGTTGGGTAATCGAAGAATTTTTCGTAGAAGAGAGTGACGATGGTAATATCACGAGTCTTGGCTCTTACCCCGATTCTTTTTCTTTTCCCGACATGCCATCCCTTCTCAGGTTCCAAGACTTAGCACCAACAAACGTTCATCAGCAAATCAAGAGCTGCTTCAACGATCATGTCTTGTCTCGACTTATCACCGATCATATTGTTGTCGAATCCAGAAGAAGAGACTTGCCTCAAGGACCCTTGCTGATCACGGTATTCCTCAGATTTACCAAGAAAGAGTACATTGTCATGCCTTGTAATTCAGCTCCTCAGACAACAAACGTAGAAGGAACTTGTGCGGTCTGTCTAGAGGATATGTCGGACACTAAGGAACAGGCCCTATGCCAACCGCCTGGTTGTGCACATTTGTTTCATGAAGATTCTTGATCAAGTGGTTGGATCGACATGACTCTTGTCCTCTCTGTCGCCAATCTACAAATTCCTTGACCAACAACCCCAGTAAAGCTTTGGAAGAGTTAGGAGAGGCTTAACTAGGGTTTCTTCAAGTAATGATTTTGTTAATCCGTTTGTGAAAGTCTGTTTAGGGTTTAAATCACTTATGTTTGTGATTTGGTTGATCTTTGGCGTATAGGTTATTGGTTTATTATGTATCGACCTCGTTACTATTTTTTGCTGCCAACAGTGTAATGCAGTAGTTTTTTAATGAAATTGGTTCGCATTGATTCCCGTCTTAAATTCATTGCATTATCAATTTTTTATCACAAGCCTTGTTGGTGTGGAACTGACAAAACATTACCTATGAAACCAAGTTATACTTTATCGTATGCGAGCTATGTTGATATGGCCGAAGCCGAAATACTAAACCAATAAAATAACATAATAAGGGCTTGAGAATATGGAACATCAAAGTAAATGGAAAACTAAACCAATAACATAATAGGAAAATCAATCCATTTTCAGTTTAAGCAGGCAGGTACATAGCTAAAAGTAGTTGCAGAATGAATACTAGATCGTCATAAAAAAGAAGATAAAATGCAAATTTCTACTGATCAACCGCACTCTAGACTGATCAAAGCTCGACATGCTTGAAGTGATACTCGTCGATTGTTGAGTATATAAGACCATCTCCTTCCAGTGACTGAATAACACCCCTGTGTGAAGACACCCAAAACGTAAAAATCAACAACTTGTGTAAGTGTAGAGATGGAGATTATAAGGAGAAAGAAAGAGGAATTACTCAAGCTTGTTCTTTGGAACCTTCAACTGCTGGGCAATTTCATCAAGGTGTATCCCCTGTTGTCTTGCACTGCAGTAAACAAATTAACAACAATTATCAGACACAACTCTCCTAGGTTGCAACAGGTGAAGGAAAGTGAAACTCACGTGCAAGCAGGTTGCTTTAGATAGTCTAGAATCATATCATCCAAGTTCTTGCGCCCATTTCCATCACTGTTTTGAGAGGGTATCACCTATTAACGCGTATCAGAGATAAGACTTTAATGCACATGTACCATCATAAGTCATGTAGAAAACAGAAAGAAACAAAAAAAAAACTTGGTAAATCTCATCGTACAGGGTTCAATGTGGTTGCCTGGTTTGTGTTAACCGTATGGGATTGAGTGACATCACCAACTTGCTGTCCCAACTGAGAAACCACACATGTCAAAGAAGAAATGAATTGTCAACTTACAACAACAACAACAACATATAGTTAACTCTTTTGCTATGTACCATATTCCAATACCTGTGAGTCAGAGTTCTTGGAATAGAAGTGTATACACTCAATATAGTGAAAGGTGACCTCGTTGAAATCAACAATAGGTCTGCATCAACAAATCAAGATGATTACATAGCTTATCTAAATAATAACAAGTTGCCAATGGCTAAATGGGAATAAAAGATTTCACAAACCTGACAGAGAAAACAAGAAGCTGTTTATTCCCCTGAAAAGTCTTCAAATGACCATTGAGACGCACATAGGTTCCATCTCTGTTTCACAAGATTAAATTTAAACCAATAAGAAAAACAGACAAGTGAGGAAAAGAAGATAGTAGTAGACTCACTGAACTGACTCCATTTCTCTAGCGTCGAAACTTTCATTGACCCTAAATAACAAAAGTCCACAAATTACAAACATTATCTATGTTCCACTTCATACCTAAAACAAAAGTTACCATCTTTTACAGTCGATGCGACCAGTGCCATCATCAAGAGCGAATCTAACTTCAGTGACTTTAGAGATGTCTTTGTCACACACTAGCCCAACGAGTGACACCTGTACCAATACCACACGACAGAGTAAAACTTTCGATACCAGAGAAATCTGGAAATGAGGGAGTTTTGTACGTTTGTAAGTTCGATTCCGTTGATGACGATCCCGGATTTTTCACCACCGGAGTGAGAAGATTCGTTGATTTGCTTCACCGTCACTGGAACTAGTCCCTGAAAGTCGCCAAAAACATAGAGATGGCGGATTTAGCGTCACTAAAATCGACAAATCAACAAATAGGAAGCGGACCTTAGTAGTGGAGGAGGAGGAGGAGGAGTCGTAGGGCTGAGAGGACATGAATCCGCCGCCGGAGAAAGCGGAATTGGGCTCGAATTGACTGCTGGAAAACATCTTAGTTAATACAAGGCGCGATCGGAAAAAGGAGAAAGGTGAATGAGACAGAGAGAGAGAGAGAGAGAGAGAGAGAGGGATTAAAAATACTATTTTTCCCGCCAGTTTCGATTCAGCTTCCCGCCTATTAGGGCTTCACCTTCACTGGTGGGCTCTCTCCTTTTTTTTGTCAACTTTGTCTTTTAAAGCCCAAAAGGCTAAGCAAGTACACGAAGCAGCCCACTTACATCAACCTTTATCTAATCTTGTTTCTGAACCTTTATCTAATCTAATTTCCTACACTTTTGAACAAAAATAATTACAAAATATCTTGCTAATACGCGTAGGAATATAAGAGCTTCTGTGACCTTCATGCCATGTTTGTTGCAAATGTCAGACTTGTTGGATAATTCTAAGCTTACAGAAACATATTTAATATGTTAAGATAAACACAATAAGGAAATCTAGAAATAAGAAAAAAAAGTTTTTCTATTTACGTTAAGTTTGTGTTTTCCATATCCCATAAAATCTAAGAGTAAAACATTAAAAACTTTAGTTTTGAGTAGTTAGTTTATAAAGCTAATAAAAAAAGTTATTCTTATGATTCTTTATTTCCTAAGAAATTTGTTTCCTAAGAAATTTGAAGACTCTCAGATTGGATTCAACACACTGAAGACACTCAAAACCATATAGTTTCATGTTTGCTTTTAAAGCCTCCCAGTCAAAGGAAACACAGACAAATTACGTGAATAGAGTAAAACACAGACAAATTACGTGAATAGAGTAAAATATAAGAAATTTGACCCCCCCAAAAAAAAAAAGAGTAAAATATAAGAAACTGTTGTCGAAAAATAAGAAAATAGAAATAAGAGATACAAAACTCGGACAAAATCGGCCTTAGGAGACCTTCGAAAGTATACAAAGCTGTTAGAGAGGAATTTAGCATTCTCACACAAGGTCCGTCGGTTAATAAGATTCGGACCAATCTTATCAGGAGAGTAACCAGGATCTAACATGACGATCGGTGTTGGAATCCAAGCTAATCATTTGGGCCTCCCGATCAACTGGATCAGTCTTGGATCATCAGGCCATCGCTCGATCGACTCAGCCTCACGATCAAATGACCGACTGGACCAGTATCGGCCCATCAAGCTATCGCTCGGCTGGACAGCCCATTAAACATCAAATTAAGCCCAAACTGCCAGGGCGAACGAGTGAGAGACATGTAGAACCTATAAAAGGAGAACGAATGGAAGGAAGGAAGGGATCCGCAAATAGACACTAAGAGATTGACGGCAAGATCTAGGGTTTACGATCAATCGCCTTGCTTAGTGTTTCTGTCTGAGCCTTTCAACAAAGCTCCGACCTTTTCCTTCTTTCTCTAATCTCTTTGTAACCTCGATTGTTTACCTCATATTGTGAATAGAACGTCTTTGTAAGACCCACTAAAACCGAGTTCATTTCACTATCATTCAACCTACCAAACTCGTATTCAACATTTGGCGCCCACCGTGGGGCCTTACAGAGTAACGTTCACAAACTCAGTATGAGTCCTGACGACACACCCGCTGACGGTAACCAACCGTCGGTCTCTGTTACGCCGGCTCCCGATCCTCCGGTCGCACCGAACCAATCCGTTCCCGAGATGCTGCAGGCCATCATGGCACGTTTCATCCAACAATAAGAAACCAACAAAGCCACGAGCGACCGTCTGGCCGCACTCGCTGCTGCTCTCGGAACCCTAGATGGCGAAAACGACAGGGCGGAAACGGCAAGAAGAAGGTTGTTCGCAACCGCAAACCCTAATCTTGGAGTCGAACGACCAACAGAAGAAGCAAACCCTACGAACGGTGAGGTTGCACAAACGATTGACGGCTCAGACTCTCTGACTAGCCGCCAGATCGCCGATCTGCAACTCTCACTGCGGGATATCCATTCTAAGATACATCATGTCAAGGCATCCACACCAGAGATCGAACGTGTTCTCGCCACCACCCGGCGAAACCCTTTCACTCAGAGAATAACGAAAGTCAAGATCAAGAAGACGGAGAAACTCCGTATCCCTCCATACAAGGGAGATTCAGATCCGACCGATCACATGACCGCTTTCAACATCGCTATGGGTCGAAATCACTTTTCTGACGAAGAGAAAGACGCAGGCCTCTGCCAACTCTTCGTCGAGAGCCTTTCCGGACCGGCCCTAAGTTGGTTTTCACATTTGAAAGAAGGTTCGATCGATAGCTTCGACGACCAGTCCGCCTCTTTCCTCAAAAACTATATCATGTGGTCTCGTCAAGGAACATCCATGGCCGACCTATGGAAGTTGTCCCAATCGCAAAACGAGAGTCTGAAGGACTTTATGGAAAGATTCAAGCAAGTACTATCAACGGTATCTACCCCGGATCACACTACCGTCGAAGCTTTGACCAACGCTCTTTGGATCAACTCCAAGTTTCGCGAGTACCTCGGGACTAACCCAACCATAACCATCGAAGACGCTCTGCACGACTCAAAGAACTTTATCAAAATGGACGAAGACAGGCGAGCTTACAACGCCAAGCAACATGCTCTAAAGCCAACAGCATCGAAGACATCGAACGCCCAGGAGCCACGACAGCACGCCCCTTACCAAAAGAAAGGACCTGTCTACGCCGTCACCGAAGACGATCAATCTGGCGTAGTTGCCGCGGTACGTGAACCAGGGTGGAACATATGGGAACGCGATACCGAAGGAAAGGCGCAGCAGTCCCGCAAACCTGCGCCCGCCAACTCTAAGAGCTCGTACGACCAGAACAAGTTCTGCAAGTATCATGATATGAGAGGTCATGACACCAAAGAATGCAGACACCTCTACGAGGCATGGCTCGCCTCCACCAGCGACGGTCGTACCGAGGTCGAACCACCAAAACCAAAGACGACCGAAAACAGTAAAAGTTGGAGCAAGAGCAAGGATAAGAAGAAAAGGTCCAATGAAAAGAAAAAAGAGGACTCCCCTCCGACAGATGATGGCGACCAATCGCATCATGACGAGGAGTCAACCTCCGACGAAGAAAAACCAAAAGCTCGGCGAAATATTTTCACAATCCGAGCCACACCATCTACAACGGCAATGCCGGAGGACGATCTACGTCACTCACTCAACCAAAAATCCGGAAAGATGGTCGAAAGCCCCGCTCTCACTGACACTTCGGCGCGAACAATAGAAAGCAGCAGTACGCTTATGGAGATCGATGGTGCGCCGCCTAGGATCAGTCGTTCCATAAGAAAGCTCAATGTTTCAGACGCTAGACATGTCCTAGACGCAAAGAGAAAAGATCCACTCCATCGGCAAGACAAACTTAAACGGGAAATGTTGTCAAACGACCAATCCGGTTGTGTCGAGATGACGGATCTTCGAATTAAGCTTAACTCGAAGATCCCGGATCTTCGCGAAAAACTCAAACGATGCAAGATCGACCGTTCGAAAGCGGAGCCAGAGCCGATCGTTCCATACCAACGCAAGACTCAAGATCTGCGTACACGTCTCAATTCACTTAGAGCTGAACGAACGGTACGACCCGAGGAAGAGCACCAAGAGCAGTTTCAGCACTTGAACGTAATCATGGGAGGATCTCCTCCTGGCAACGACTCCGTCAGATCTGTGAAAGCGTTCCGACGAAAGGCAATCACAACTAAGCGCTGGCCTACCACTCCAGAGGCTAGTCCTCCAATCACCTTTTCTGCCGAAGACGCAGCAGGTGTCCACATGCCGCACAACGATTCACTCCTCGTTGACGTCAGAATTAGTGACTGCACGGTCACCAAAGTCCTCGTGGACACTGGCAGTTCAGTCGATCTCATCTTTAAAAGAACACTCGTCAAGATGGGGGTAAGCCTCGACGACATGAAACCTTCCACGCGATCGCTAACAGGTTTTAACGGGTCAACCGAGACCATGCTCGGAACGATACGCTTGCGAGTGTACGCCGAAGGCATCGCCAAAAACGTCAAGTTCTCCGTCATCGACGTTCACGCTCCATATAACGCAATCCTGGGCACACCATGGATCCATGCGATGAAGGCTATCCCTTCGACCTATCACCAATGTATCAAATTTCCTGGTAACGATGGACGGATCATTACTCTTCGGGGCGACCAAGCAGCTGCTCGAGATCTCCTCGTCGCCGAGATAAAAAACCGCAAGGCAACTCCCGTTTTACGACCTGCTGCGCGGCAACAAGAAATTCATTTGGAACGAACGCTGCGAGGAAGCATTCGAACAGCTCAAGCGTTATCTTACGACGCCGCCCGTGTTGGCCAAGCCAAACAAAGGAGATACGTTATACCTGTATATTGCAGTCTCTGACGCGGCTGTGAGTAGCGTGCTCGTCAAAGATGAACGAGGCGAGCAATGCCCAATATTCTATACCAGCCAACGCATGACGGACGCAGAAACTCGCTATTCGACACTCGAAAAGATGGCGCTGGCAGTTATGACTTCAGCAAGGAAACTTCGGCCTTATTTCCAATCTCATTCGATCATCGTCCTGACAAACCTACCACTACGAACCGTCATGCAGAACTCCAATCACTCGGGTAGACTTTCGAAGTGGGCCATCGAGCTTAGTGAATACGACGTCACGTTTCAAAGCAAACCAGCCGCGAAGTCCCAAGTGTTGGCTGATTTTCTCATCGAGCTAACACCGGAACTCGAACAAGATTTACAACTGCCCGACGCCACCTGGATCTTGCACGTCGACGGGTCATCCTCCACTAAGGGCTCTGGAATCGGTATCCACCTCCAATCCCCCACAGGCGAGTTGCTCCAGCAATCATTCCGACTTGGTTTCAAAGCATCTAACAACGAAGCAGAGTACGAATACCTCATTGCTGGATTACGCCTTGCGCAAGCAGTCCAAGCAAAGCGCATCCACGCCTACTGCGACTCTCAATTGGTTGCTAATCAATTTAGCGGGGACTACGACGCTAGGAACGAACGAGTGGATGCCTACCTTAAAGTTGTACAAGACCTAACCAAAACATTCGAGTCTTTTCAACTAACAAGGATTCCCCGCGGAGAAAACGTCTGTGCAGATGCTCTAGCGGCGCTTGGGAGCAACCCAAGAGATCAAGTAAAGCGGACCATCCCAATTCAACAGATTGACAAACCAAGCATCACTCTATCGCACGATGAGAGCGATCACGTAGTAGCAATCGACGCATCAGAAGAGATGGATACAAGCGAATCAAGCGATCGACCGTGTGACTGGCGAACCCCATTTATTCGTTTTCTTTCAGACGGATCGCTTCCGCAAAACAAATGGGAGGCCCGTCGACTGAAAACCAAGAGTGCGAACTACGTTCTCATCGATGGGAGACTACATCGTTGGACCTCCGCCAAAGTCCTGTTAACATGCCTCGATGGAGAAGAAGCATCTCTTGCCGTGGCCGAAACCCACGAAGGAGCGGCGGGGAACCATTCAGGTGGACGAGCGCTGGCCCTTAAAGTAAAAAGCCTTGGCTTTTACTGGCCAACAATGGTTGCCGATTGCGAGACATACGCACGCAAGTGCGACAAGTGCCAGCGACATGCACCGAACATACACAGTCCGACCGAAGTTCTACGAACTATGACAGCTCCCTACCCATTCATGCGCTGGGGGATGGATCTAATCGGACCAATGCCAAGTTCCAGGCAACGAAAGTACGCCATGATCATGACGGACTACTTCACCAAATGGGTCGAAGCGAAAGCACTCGTCCACATTACAGACAAGGAAGTCCAAAACTTTGTTTGGAAGAACATCATTTGCAGGCACGGCCTTCCCTACGAAATCGTCACTGACAACGGCTCCCAGTTCATCTCTAGCAACTTCCGCGGTTTTCTGGAACGATGGGGGATCCGTTTAAACACGGCGACGCCTCGCTACCCCCAATGCAACGGACAGGCCGAAGCCACCAACAAGACAATCCTGGATGGTATCAAAAAACGCTTGGATCTCAAAAAGGGACATTGGGCCGACGAGTTAGATGGATTTCTTTGGTCACACAGAACGACCCTACGGAGTGCGACCGGTCAAACACCATTTTCTCTGGCATACGGAGTCGAGGCTATGGCTCCGGCGGAAGTCAACGTTACAAGTCTTCGCCGAGCGAAGATGCCGCACAACGAAGAACTCAACAGAGAAATGCTATGTGACGCCTTGGACGCAATCGAAGAACGAAGAGACCATGCGCTGCTCCGAATCCAGAACTACCAACATCTGGCCGAATCTTATTACAACAAGAAGGTTCGCGCTCGACAGTTAGAACTCAACGACCAAGTCCTTCGCAAAGTATTCGAAAACACGAAAGAGTGGAAGGCCGGCAAGTTGGGAACAAACTGGGAAGGACCATACAAGATAGTCGAGATCGTTAAGCCTGGTGTCTATCGATTGGAAACCTCCGCCGGCGACCCAGTACCACGAGCGTGGAACGCCGCCAACCTTCGGAAGTACCTCATTTGACCGTCTTCCCCAAAAAAAAAAAAAAAAAAAAAAAAAAGAAGCGAATGACCTTACCATCACTTTCGCTTAGAGCCGAGCGAATGACAATACGTCACTTTCGCCCAGCTCCAGACAGATGACACCACGTCACTTCTGTCCAAACACCGAATGAGCACGTCTTCGTCACTTTTGCCTTAACTTATGGTGAATGACCAAGACGCCGTTCGGGCAAATCGAACTACGATTGGCTTGATCCCTTTACCAGGGGTACGTAGGCAGCCTGTCATTAGGTCCAGCCATACTCCAAACAAAAAAAAAAGGAGCGAATGACCTTACCATCACTTTCGCTTAGAGCCGAGCGAATGACAATACGTCACTTTTGCCCAGCTCCAGACAGATGACACCACGTCACTTCTGTCCAAACACCGAATGAGCACGTCTTCGTCACTTTTGCCTTAACTTATGGTGAATGACCAAGACGCCGTTCGGGCAAATCGAACTACGATTGGCTTGATCCCTTTACCAGGGGTACGTAGGCAGCCTGTCATCAGGTCCAGCCATACTCCAAACAAAAAAAAATAAATACATAGGTTGGAGTCCTCACCAAAGGCCCCGCGCGAACGCTTGTATGTCACTTCCGATCGACTTGGATAACTACACATCGCACGGCCCGGACTCACCATCAGCATCAATGGCAAATCCGTGATAAAGCCCCATCAACAGGAGCTTCTCGGTCCTCCACTTTTGAGGCCAAAGTCGCCTAATTGGAGTACTCGCCAAAGACATGGCGCGAACGAAAGCTTCTCACAGCTCCATCAACGGAAGCTTCTCGCGGGTTTAAAACCCCGTCATTTGCTCGACGGCCAAAGAAGCCTGAGATCATACATACACGACGACCACCAAGAAGCTCGAGCTTAAGTTCAAAGATCAACGGGCTCATTGCGCCAAAGTTCTTTTCGATCCTAAGATAAGTTCGCACATTGCTCGCAACTAGTCGTGGTCGCTTCTCTAGCAGCCTTGCTCCAAAGGCTAATCTGCTCTTTGTCAAAAAGATGCACACATGACCTTGGCACGAACCATTTCGGACCTCCATCACAAGAAGCTGAGATAACATATTACATAGAACTTAAAGGGAGAGCGTCTGAAACTAGGAGAATAAAGAAGATCCAAAAGATACAACAACGGTTTCAAACCAAATGCAACAGCAAGCGGCCGACCAAAAGGAACAGAGTTCGGAGGCCATAACAAAAGGTGCTAAATAAAAAAAAACATAAGTAGTAAAACAACAACAGGGTAGCACGGTCAACCCTTGAAGACTATTCTTCAATGGCTACTTCCGACGAAACAACACTTCCTGCTTCCGTGACCCTCGCAGGCGCAGGAACCCCGAGACTGTCCTGAGTAACCGCACGACCATCGGACGTGACAGCCGCCGATCGACAGGCAATGGCCGGATCCAGAGCAGCGGTCGCACTCTCACCACAAAGGAAAGGAGATCGAAGAGCCATCGCAGAATCAGAATCAACGGTGCCGAAGGTTGATCCAAACTGGTTCCCATAAGGAAGCAAGTCCCTACGAGGAGGTGAGAGAGCAAGATCGCGCTCCGCGATAACTTCAACACTAACGTTTTCTACCTCTTTCCTGAACTTCTCCTCGTTAGCAGTCAAAAGATCTTTTAGTTGTTGCGGGACAGACAGTCCCTTGGTCTCCAATAAACTCAACGCGTCCAAGGTTCCAAGAGCTGTACCATGGAGTAGACGCTTCTCCTCCTTTTCATCTCGATCGGCAATATACTTCCGAAATTTGTCGAAACGCCTATTAGCCGCAGCAACCACGCAACTTCTCTCGGATAAAAGCTCGCGATTGCGAGATTGTCTCGTGCGATCCATCGCTCTCTTCGTCTTCTCAAGTTCCTCGACCTTCTCCGCCTCTAGCCGAGAAATTATGTCTCGGGCGGTCTCTAACTCCTCCTCAAGATCCGCGGCCGTCTGGATCGCTTGCCGACGCTCGCGGGAATAGCGACCTCGCTCAGCGGCCAGCTCCTTATCCCTATCGTGCTTCTCCTTTCTAGCCGCTTCAAGCCCAGCCTCTTTTACCTTGATCGTCCCTTCCGCTTCCTTAAGATCCAATGTCAACTTCTGCAAAGCTTTTTCGTATTCCATCACGAGAGCATTCTTCCGAGCAGCAGCCTGGACCAAGAGAAAGCCAAAAAAAAAAGGATCAATCGATGATAAGAAGATTGTCACCCAAAGGAACAAGATAAGTAAGCAATCAAACACAATCCCTCAGACGAATGTCTACCTCCGCATCCGCACGAAGTGATTCAGCAAATTTGTCTGCAAACGCAAACTCAGAAACAGATAGAGTTGTCTGCATCCCACCATCGATCGGACGAGTCACCTCACCAGGCTCCCGGGCCTCCCCTCCCGACGATTCATCTTCGGGCGGACCCGTAAAACCCTCTATGGGAGCAACTTCATCACCTTCTTCCACCTCGTCACCACCCATTGGTTCGAGTTGCGTTTGAGCAGCCTCAGTTTCATCTCCATCCAAAGGAGGGTCAGCCGTCACCTCTTTGGAAGACTTAGTCCTCTTTCTCTTTTTCTTCGGCGGACGAACGTCAACGGGTCCCTCGACGCCAGAATCAACTGTAATGATCACCGGCGCTGGCGCCCGATCGATCGATGTATCCGCAACTGCGCTGCCCGTCCCATCCATGTTCACTGAAGGGCCGAAGTTTGCGTCCCTCAGTTGAGCAGCCAAGATCTCGCTGTAGTCTGGATACACTCTAGAAGGAGTTCCCATGATCGGAAGTTTTAGTCTTTTCTTCCCCTTCGGTTCCTCGCAAGGAATGTCCGCCGCCCAATCGACTGCCAAAACAAAAAGAGAGGGAAAGATATATAAAAAAAAAAACAGGAAGAGATAATGACAATCAATTGATTGGTCGAGAAGAGAGGAAAAATAAAAAAAAAATATATAAAAGAGACGAACCGTTAGCGATGCGTCTTCGTTGACGACGAATTCTTTTGCGGTCAAAGTCCTTCCACTCTTGGGATCGGAGCACGACAATCTTCGGTAAGTCCCTCCGAAAAGCGTCCCAAGGACCAAAGGTGTTTGGATGACCAACTGCAAAAAAGAAAAATTTAAAAGAAAAGTTAGAATCAACCCCACGACGAGGAACAGGTCGACACAAGACGATCTACCAATGCTGCTACTCCATAAAACCCGGCGATCGACTTCTAGCGGGTCAACGAATCCAGCATCGTCTGCTTTGACATAAAAATAAGAGCGTTGCCATCTCTTAGTCTTGATAAGGGGACTGGTAAAGACGTTCAAACCCGACCTCATCTGCACTGAGTAAAGCCCATTTGGTTTTGGCTGAACTTGTGTTAGTTCCTCGAAAATGCGAACGGTCAACGACACGTCAATCTCCGCCGCCATAACCATCAACGCAACAGCGATCCTGATCGCCCCGTTCATAAGCTGACTCATGGCGATCCCTCGCCGAAAACAATAGGAGGTGATCAAACGAGGAATCGGAAACCACAACCTCGAGTCCTCCCCGAAAAATGATTCGTAAACACATCAGTATCCGACCGGCGGACTCCACGGACGCTGATCTGATCTCGGGATCATGAAAGTGACGCCGGATGCTCGGTTCGCTTCCATCAACAAGGAAACCCCTTCCAAAGTAGAATGAGTAGGGGCAACGTCACCCCAATCCTGCCCATCTAGTCCCCGCGACCGATCAAACGATGGGGCCAGATCTGGAAGTTCTTCAATTGTTCCATCACAACAAAAACGGAACGGAGTCAGTCGCTCGGTCGGCGAAGGAACAGATCTTCGCGATGACTGCCCCGCAGCCTCGGAGTTGCTCGAGCGCTTTCCGGCGGGCCCAATCTTGGCCGGACGAGAGTCGCGCGCAAGATGCCCAACGCCTCCATCGCCACCACTCGCCGCAGAGTGCTCGCGATCGACCGTAAGAAATCGCTTACCTTCGCTTCCATCAAGCGGTTCTTCAGTACCAGCCCCCGAATCGACGGATCGAACAGCCTTGTCGCCGCAATTAACCCTAATCGCCAGATCCATCCGTTTAAGAGCGATCGATGGCACGCGTAGAGGACCCAAGACCGATCGATCGACTCTCAATCGATCGTGAGAAAAGCCTAACCTGATCGGAAACAACAAACCTCCTCCTCAACGGACGATCGACGAATCGATCCCAAAAAAAAAAAAAATAGAAAAAAAAAAAAAAAATGGAAATCACAAGGGAGAGAGGGAGAAAGGGAGAGAGAAAGTACCTTTGGGTTTGAAGAGAAGTGAAGAAATAAGAGATTAAGACCTTATTTATAGCTAAAGTAACGGGCTTTGGAGATAATACTGTTATTAGGCCTTTTCGGGCCCAGATTACTCAGATCATGTTATTAGGCCAACGAGGGCGACGCTCCAGACTTCCGCGCGATATGCGGCATAAGAGGCGACCAATCGATAGGAAAAGACCAGACGGTCAATCGATCGCCAAAGAGAATCGTGAAAACATCAGGGTTGTTCATTGATTGCCTGATCACCTAGGGCAGCAGTTGCCTAACCGATCAATGAACTCCAACAATAGACAAGATCGAATCCATTATCCTCAGAACCAATTCATGACATTCCACTGCGAAGACCAATGTTTATTCGCAAGCGGACTGGGGGGGCTTACTGTTAGAGAGGAATTTAGCATTCTCACACAAGGCCCGTCGGTTAATAAGATTCGGACCAATATTATCAGGAGACTAACCAGGATCTAACATGACGATCGGTGTTGGAATCCAAGCTAATCATTTGGGCCTCCCGATCAACTGGATCAGTCTTGGATCATCAGGCCATCGCTCGATCGACTCAGCCTCACGATCAAATGACCGACTGGACCAGTATCGGCCCATCAAGCTATCGCTCGGCTGGACAGCCCATTAAACATCAAATTAAGCCCAAACTGTCAGGGCGAACGAGTGAGAGACATGTAGAACCTATAAAAGGAGAACGAATGGAAGGAAGGAAGGGATCCGCAAATAGACACTAAGAGATTGACGGCAAGATCTAGGGTTTACGATCAATCGCCTTGCTTAGTGTTTCTATCTGAGCCTTTTAACAAAGCTCCAACTTTTTCCTTCTTTCTCTAATCTCTTTGTAACCTCGACTGTTTACCTCATATTGTGAATAGAACGTCTTTGTAAGACCCACTAAAACCGAGTTCATTTCACTATCATTCAACCTACCACACTCGTATTCAACAAAAGCTTCAACACATATTAGGTTCTAGACTTCACTCCACCAACAGAAGTTCCATTTAAAAAGCGTTTACAGAATCCAGACAGCACACTAGTTTGGAGAGACTAGTACGTGACGTTGTTGGGCAGGTTTCTGATGACGTTGCTCTTCATTCCCAACTTAACACGACTCCTAGCTCCTCTCTTGTTCATCTCTCTCATCACCTTCATCCTCACTATATCCTCCTTCGACTGCACCGTTGCCAAACCCATGCTCTTGTACCTGCGTTTGTTTTAACATCCATCCAAGTCAGATTCTGCAAAGAGAGTAGAAAGATTATCATCTCTGATGGGTCTCAAAGACAAACCTGTTGGCTAGAGAGTTGACAATGTGTTTCTGAGAAGATGGTGGCGGCTTCTGTTTGTAGTAGCGCATGAACTCACGAGACCCAAGAGTCCTCGACGTTACTTTGTTGTTCTCCCCTCTCTTGGTGATCACAAGCTCAGACCCACCAAATAGCTCTACGGTATTAGCTGTTTCACCAGACACAACCATCTGATTCTCCCCTTCATTGGCGTAACTATACAACACACACACTCAATATTAAACAATAGTTTCTATGATAACAAGATACTAAACAGAGGAAGCGTAAAGAGACCTGCTGCTGTAGTCATAGAACTCTTCCAGCTCTGCATCTTCTTCGTCACCACCGTCACCGTAATGCACTTTGCAGTGACTCTTGGCTTCCATGTGCTTTCTAACAGCTTCCAAACTGGTGAATGGATGGCGCAGTTCGTTGCAGTACAGACAAACGAAGTCCCTCTTGACCTGTGAGAAGAGACAAAGATCTTTTAACTGTCTGAACATAAAAGTGATGGGACAAAACAAAACTACATACCTTTAGACCAACGTAGGTTAGAAACCCTTTAGGATCCTTGAGGTACTCGATGTCAGGAATGAAGAAACCATGGAACTTATGCATATGAACCATACACTTCTCTATCGTCTTATGCTTCTTATCACACATCAAACAGCTAGTGGGGTCCAACTCAAACTCCATATCATCATCCTCATCCATATCTTCACCAGAACCCTCATCATCATCCTCATCCATATCTTCTTCACCCTCCAAGTCCTCGTCAGAATCAACCTCAACCCATTCATCCTCACTCTCTTCACTCTCCTCCTCAATCAAACCCTTTAGCTTAGCAGGGCCCTTCTTCTCAACACAGCGAGGAGGAGGAGGAGGAAGCTCCTTGATGATGGCTTTATCCTCATCTCCGCTGCTGCTTGAAGCCTTGAGAACGTGGCTCTTTGACTTGAGATGCTGCTCATGAGCTTTGGAGCTTCTGTAAGATTTATTACAGACTCCACAGGTGTAAAGCAGAGGTGCTTCGTTGGATTTGATCTTCTGCTGAGCAATCGCAGTTTGTCTAGCTTCAAACAAAGCTTCTGTAACTCCAGGAACACCAGCGATCTAAACATTTTCCGACAACAACAACAACATCATCATAATCAAATCATGAAAAATAAAACCCTAACGAAACCTCCTAACAGAGAAAAACCACAAAGAGTTTCACTGACCTTGCGCTTGAGATTGTAACGGTGCCATTCTGACTTGTAGTGGAGCTTCTGGTCAGAGTCGTCTTCGAACTCCTTGTTACACGAGTTACATGCTAAGCCTGACATCTCTCTCTGGCAGGAGCTCTGAGGTTAGCGATGAGATATTTGATTTGCGGCGACGGCTCTCCTTCATATAGGTCGGTCGGTCGAGGGAAGAAGGTTAAAGAAACGACGATAAATATGTGTTTTTGCGTTACCAGGTGATGTATTATGGGTCGGGTCAAGATCCGTTTAGATTTTAATATTTGGCCCAAATTAAAGTTTAATTGGCTCTCTATTCCAGGCCCGTTTCTTATTTTTAGCCCTTTTTGTTCAGAAGTAAAGGTTAAACAAAAAAAGCACCCTGGATACTTTTTGTTCTTTGTGACATCAGAACCAGATTGGTTGTTGGGTTGAGCGGCTGAATACTCACTCTCCCAAGTACAACATTGCCAAAAGGACAATAATATTGACTTTACAATCTAAATGCTTTTACAAACGTTATCAATTGTGAGATTAATTATAAACAAAACAAATGTGCTAAACTTTTGATATGACAATAAGAAAAAAAAATTCTTTTATATATTGTATGTTTATTTTAAGATTCACAATCTTGTAAATAACATACAATTTTTATTTTTATAACATAAACTGTTAAATTTTCACATTTCATTCTTAACATACACAGAATAATCCAGTAGTTAGAAATATCAATTATCATATATTTGTGTGTGTATATGTATCTTTCTAAACTGTATTAATCAGATGATTAAAAAGATATCAACATATGAAGTGATACTCATTTTATTTTCTATTGCATCAAAATGATTTGTTAAGCCTTTTCGTTGATAAATTTATTTTTATTTTTTTTGTTTTTGACAACAATTATAACCAATGTTCGAAAATGCGCTAGGCATAACGCGTTCGGTTCACCTGGCCCTAGCGCCTAATCAGTTATTCGGGGATTACACGGAGATTAATCGGGGAGTAATTTTAGAACTATTATGCTAACATGTAAGGATATATAGTTTTACTTTCGTTTAATGTACAAGCATATCACTCGGCTCAGTGGTTAAATATGTTTATAATTACAAAACAGGTCAGTGGTTCGAAACCGCGCCTGCGGAATTTGTTTTTTCTTTTTCTACGTTTCTTTTGAACGATTTAAGCTATATTACTCTAATCTATCATTCAATCTTTGATTTCAATCTGACAATGAACACAAATCTGAGTTTTTTTTAAATTCCAAGTTATTAACCGATTTTACCATAATCGCGGCGGCATCACCCCGCCGACCGTTTTTCCGGCGAGTACTCAGGTCTAGCCGCCGCGTTTTCGAACATGGATAATAACTAAACTAAGATAAATGTCCTACCAACTCGGAAAACCAAACCGGTGGGGTGGAATCAACATAGAACACAACTGAAGGGAAACTCCGAGCACCTCGTGCAAGCTTGTCCGCCACTAGATTAGTTGCTCTTGGTATATGTTGAATCTTGAAGGTAGGAAAAAAAAATCTTACTGCGTCGAAACTCCTCCAAGTGTGTAGCAAAAGCTGGTCATTCGTCAAGTGAGGACACCATCTTCACCAGTTGAGAACAGTCTGTTGCAAAAACTACGTCTGAAAAATCAAGGGTCTTCATGCACTCCATGGCCCATTCTGCATGTAGAGCTGATAAGCTTCTTCGGAGATTCATCGCCCCCATCATCTTTTCTTCGGATCCTACGCCTCGGCAGAACCATCCCTGCCCGTAGAATTTATCATTCTCCTTCCACACACCATTTATAAAACAAATCTTCGAGAGACCCGAAGATTGCCAGTCAAAAGCTTGTGTACCCTGAAACTGCCTTTATGGAATTGTTATTTGAGCCTCCGCCCGTACCTCACTCTCCGCTTCCGCAATTCGAAGAATTTCCTGAGGGTTTCCATCTCTATTATTAAAATTTTTATTATTTCTATTTTTCCAAATGTACCATAATATCCATGGAAAGTTGTTAAAATCATATTCTTTTGGTAATCTCCAGAAAAGATAATCCATATTAATAAACACCGAAGCGGAGGGGAAAATACCAGGGGCTGAAGGGATTTTTGATAAAGCCCATGTTTGCAGAGCTGGTGGGCATTCAAATAAATCATGATTCACTGACTCTTCCTAGGCACCACAAATACTGCATCGTGTATCACAATACCTCGTGCCCTCAAATGTTTCGCCACCGAAATAGTACCGGAGAGAATTTGCCAAATAAAATGTCTAAGTTTCGGGATACATTTAAGTTTCCAGCAGAAAGCTAGTAACGGTTTATTAAGTGCACATGAAACCTATTAAACACATTAGTACCTAATTATCCAATAAGAAAAATTTCTAATTAGGATAAAAGCGAAAGCTATTAATTATTAATTAATCTCTTTATCTATTAATAATAACAATTCCAATTAAATCTAATGTATATATTTTTCATTAGAATTTTCTAAGATGGATCCAACTTCATAAACCCATTAATCAAAGTGTTGAAAATATAAGTGTCAAGCTCACAGAATTTCGAAACAACTCCTTTATTACTCCCATATGTGAAAAGCCAATCTCTCAAGGACCTCATCTAAAATCATTTTCTTTTTGATTTATTTTTAATACAAAAATTAAATTAATTACTTGTTTGCTCTTTGAAAACCAACCCTAAATATATATGTTTCATTTCTTATTTATTTATTTATTTATTTATTTATTTTTCCTTCTTTCTTTCCTTATCTCAACGACTGGTTCCTCTTTTTTTTTTTTTTCTCTATGCGACTTCTTCTCCTTCTCTTCCTCTCCGCGACTTCTCTTTCTCTTGTTTTTTCTTCTATCTTTTTATCCGTCAAATCAATTAATAAAGATTCTTCTTCTCTCTTGTTCCTTCTTCTATCTCTTTCAATTAACCATGAAATTAGATCTGAAAACCAAAAGCGAAAACAAATCTACAGTGATTCAGAACTTCATGTGATGATGAAGAAGGTGACGAAAACGGAGAAGAGAAGGTGGTGAACCTAACTGAGATGCAGCGTTTAAGCCTATATTTATGGATCTACAATCCTAGATCTACAATTCTAGAAATTTTGGTTTTTTTTTATTTATTTTAGGGTTCTTCATGTTCTGGGTTCTTTTTATATATTTTAGGGTTCTTCATGTTTTTTATTTGAAGGATTTTTGTATGTTTCGTGTTTTTTATTCATTTCATCTTCAGATCTGAATAACTCAGTATAACGATGTATACCTAACACATTAGTAATACGCAGTATTACCAGTATAATTCGGTATAACTAGTATAACTTAATATAGCTCTAATTCACTAGTAGTATGTAGTATAACTTAGTATAACTAGGGAAACTCAGTATAACTAGTATAACTTAGTAGAATTCAGTATAATTACATTTTAGTAGTACTCAATACAACCCAGTATAATTCGGTATAACAAATTAATTCAGTATAACTCAAACATTAGTATTACTTGGTAGAACAAAGTACAACTAAGTAAAACTATACGATACCGAATTTTAAAAATTTGAAATTTTGAAATTTTAAAAATTTAAAATTTTAGAAATTTGAAATTATTCTCTATTTTAAAAAATAATAATTTCGAAAATAAAAATGGCAAAATTGAATTTTTATATTTCATTAAAGCAATGAAGGTATAAAAGATTTGAGAAGCTCATAGGAGATTGTTCTATGACATATAGGGGCATGGGAGAAGTTGGCTCGACCACAGATTTTCTCAACCATCTGATTGTACAAAACAAACTGTAGTTTTCGGGATCTTTGGTGCATTATCTTCTTTTTTTTTTGGACAAATGTTGGTGCATGATCCTTTACATCTTCTAATTTGTCCTGCTACTCGTGAATTCTAACGCTTGAGAGCTTGAGTTTGTTGTTCATGAAAAATCTTATATGTGGTAATTAATGCTTTATTTCTGTTTAAATCGTAATCTTTGTATTGTAGGGTTTACACAAGCTGCATTGACTCTAGGTTACGAGGCAGGGATTAATAAACCAAACATCGATGAGATATAATTCCACCTGGTACATGGGGATGGAAGCTAACTTGAGCAATGTAGTAGTTATTCCTACACGGTGTTAGACTGAGTTATGTTTTTTTACTCGTAGGGCGAAAGTGGACACTGATGAGGATTTATATATTATTCTATCAACCATTGGATCTAATAGTTACCAAAAAAAAAAAAAAAACCATTGGATCTAATGACTTATTCTTGGATTCACCTCACCAACCAATATGATTGTGTTATTTCATATTCGATATCTTTTAAAAAAGGAAACAAAATATTGTCAATTTATATTATCTTTTTAAAATTAAAAGGTAAAGATAAATAAATAAAAAATAATAGTAATTACAAAAAAAAAATATTTTTAACGTCATCAGCAAAACATTAAACCCTAAACCTTAAACACTAAACCTTTGGGTAAACCCTAAACTCTAGGATAAATGTTAAACTCTAGGATAAATCTTAAACTTTAAATCAAAATCACTAAACACTAAAACACTCAAGGGTTTAGGGTTTAGGATTTAGGGTTTAGAGTTTTAGGGTTTAGTGTTTTTATTTAGACTTTAGGATTTACCCAAGGGTTTAGGGTTTACCCAAGGGTTTAGGTTTACCCAAAGGTTTAGGGTTTAGGATTTAAGGTTTAGGGATTAGGATTTAAGGTTTAGTGTTTTACTGACAACGTTAAAAAGATTTTTTTTATTTTTTTTTTCTGTAGCTGCTATTTTTTTCATTTTTTTATTTTAAAAACATAATATAACTTGATAATATTTTGTTTTCTTTTTTAAAAGATATCGAATTTGAAATAATGAACTCCTATTGGCTGGTGACCTAGGGGGTGAACCCAAGAATAACTCGGATCTAATCTCCAGGGATGTAAATGAGTTGCAGGAGATGCTGAGGGAAAGAAAAAGGAAAGAGAAGGACATGGAAAGATTTAAAGAAAACGAGAAAGAGGATATCATTATGTTCTTATTAGCAACTGTAATGACCGCCGACAAAATACATAAATTTATATGAAGCAGTTGTCTAGGATTGAAGAAGACTTGCATTTGGCAACTAAAGGCACAGCTTTAGGCATAGTATGACCCTTTCCTTCGGACATGTCAACGGCCATGTCTACTTCATCTCTCTCCCAATCAAAACACTGAATCAATGACCCTAAAGCCAAGCTTAATATAAGTTGGGCCAGCCCCATTCCAGGACACCCTCTTCTACCTATTCCAAAAGGTAGAAACTTACCATGTTGGATCTTTAACTCCTCACAGTGGAACCTTTCTGGCTTAAAAACCTCCGGCTCATCCCACACTTTTGGATCTCGCTGAATGGCCCATGCGTTGATGAATAGCCATGTGCCACGTGGAATGTCATACCCAGCAACTTTGCAGTCACGGGACGATGCGTGTGGGATCAGCAATGGCGCTGCAGGATACAAACGAAGAGTCTCTGAAATTACGTTATTGAGATACGTACAAGTGCTCGTATCAGATTCTTCCATCAGACGCCCCTCTCTTGAAACGATGTTGTTTAGTTCCGTCTGGACTTTCGCTAGAACATCTGGATGATTTAGAAGGTTAGACATAGCCCACTCTAATGTCACTGACGTTGTTTCCGAACCGGCAAATAACATCACCTGGAAAGAAAAAAAAGGTATGATTCCAATAACACGAATTGAAATCGAATAAATATTTTAAAGAAATAACACGAACCAGTACGAGCCCTTTGATGGTCTCGTCGGTGTAGTACTCAGGCTGCGATTCTTGAAGAGTTAGCAAATGAGTGATCATCGTGTTCTTGAACTCTGTTTTTCCTCTGTGTTCGTGGAGAAGTTCTTGCAGAAACTTGTCCAATTTCGAACCAAGTTTCTTCGCTCTCTTAACGTATCCATCGAAATCAAACAGCTTCACAACCGGAAGAAAGTCACCGACGTAAGTAAACCCTCCGAGCTCGAACGTCTCGCTGATCAGCTCCCTCACTTTATCCTCGCCGTAGTATCGTTTTCCAGCGACCATTCTCATGATGACGTTCAACGTGAACCCTGAAAGCAACGGTCGTAGCTCCACTCGGACAAAGTTGTTTCCTCCTCCTCCTGATGATGATGCGGCTTGGATCGTCCGAAGCAGAGACCTCACTTCGTCTCTCCGGATCTCCAGCGAGTCTCTGAGACGAGCGGGGGAGAAGATCTCGGCGGTGCAGATACGGCGGAGGTTGCGCCAGTGGTCTCCGTAGGGAGCTACGCTAACCGCCGTGTTGCTGTAAAGAACGTATGCATACATAGTAGTGACAGGCCTGTTTGCGAAAACGACGTCGTTCTCGTGAGACAAGAACTCCTCCGCTGCGGAAGATGACGTGACGACTACGGCTCGGCAAGAGCCAAGCCTGAGAGAAAACACGGGACCGAGGCTTTGAGAAAGGTCACGTAGGCAACGGTGGACAGGTTCTTTGAGCAAATGAAGGTGTCCGATCACCGGAAAGCCCTTTGGACTTGGTGGTAAATTTTGCTTTGCTCGGAGGAGATAAGCAGCTACAATTAATAAGAGGAGGACTAGAGTGAATGAAAGCAAATGAAACATCTTGTCGCTTATTATGATTTGGTCTGCTAACTGAGGACGATCTATATACAACTTTATAGAGACGTCAGTCCAGGATATATGGATGGGTATGTGGTCTCACAGTTGTTTTTGCCCGTGATGAAAGGGCCCCAGTCTTTGTTAGAATTTCTACAAAATCCAATTTAGAAAAAATATATACAAGTTTTAGGACATGTGTTTCACAATGTTTTTTCTTCTGTGCGTAAATTCAGCAAATATTTGCGAAGTAGCCATATTTCACCAACAAATTAAGAATATGACATTGATTTTGATGTTATTAGATCTCATAGCATTTGTGCAGTATTTTCCCGGTTCTATCCTTCTTTTGAATCAGTTGCCAGTCAAAGAAAAAAAAATTGTGATCAATATGGTGATTATTGCGGCATGGTCGCAGTGGTAGTAGTTATCGGAGCGGTGATATTGGTTATGGTTCGTTGGTGGTGACTATGAAGATGATCACTACGGCAAGAGTGGTTAAGGATGAAACACATGTTGTCAATCTAAAAGAAATAGTCATCTTTCATGCAACGATTAATATGACTACGATGGTCGGAGAAAGATATAATGTTATGGAAGAAGATAAATAGAGTAAATAGAATAGAACATTCTACATATGGTATAGTTCATATTAATGAAATTAATAATAGTGGAAGTAATGCTTATTCCCTATCAACCCAAAACTTCCATAAACTAAACCCAAAACACTAATCACTAATCACTAAACCCTAAAATAAAAATATAAACCTTAACCCTAATATCAAAATATGCGCACAGTACATAATATGAAACATTATTAAAATAAAGTAGTAACAAACGAAATAGCATAGTACATATTAATGTTTAAATTTTGAATTGTCTATGATTGCAGTGAAGGAGGTAATGCTTACTCTAAAGTCAACCCAAACTTTCCATAAACTAAACCCAAAACACTAATTACTAAACCCTTAAAGGAAATATAAACCCTAATCCAATATCAAATATACACATAGTACATAAGAAGCATTATCAAAATAGAATAGTAACAAACGAAATAACATAGTATATATTAATGTTCAAATTGTAAAATGTATATGATTACATGGAAAGGAAGTAATGATTACCCCAAGGTCAACACAAACGTTCCATAAACCAAACACAACACACTAATCACTAAACCCTACAAGAAAATATAAACCCTAACTCAAATATCAAAATATGCACACAATACATAATATGAAGTATTATTAAAATAGAATAGTAACAAACAAAATAACATAGTACATATTGTTCAAATAGCATAGTACTACCGAAAACTTACATGACAAACGAGGAAGCCTCGACCGTAACAGCATCGTGGTCTGCAGATTTCAGAAGCGGAGACGACATATATCTAGCATAGATTATAGATTTGGTGATGGTTGTGATGGCTATATAATTGAAGATGATCGTATTGTAATGGTGACAAAGAATACGTGGTGGTAGTTGATAATCGAAGAAGAAAAAAAAGATATTTTTCTCTTTCAACCGGAGAGTAAAGACAATATAGTATATATTATAAAAATAATAGATGTATTTTTTTTTTTGGTTAGTTATTTAATTATGGTTTGTTTTGTAGCTATACATTCCAATTTCTCAATTTCAAATATCTGAATAGTACTATTACAGCGATACAACTTATTAATGCATACGAGTTTACAAAGTGAAGAACACGGAGGAACCAAAGAAAAGAAGGTAGAATTTTTACTAAAGATAATCACTAATGTAACCAAAATATCATTCAAAGTGTGAGTAAGATCAGTATAATCGAAACATCCACAATTGACATCGTCAACTTGACATTTTAAAATATTCTCTTTCAAAAAATTTCTCTACTCACCTTGAGTCAGTGCTGGGAAATGGGTCAAACATGCCCATCCGACCCGCTTTGCAGCGGGTTGAATCATTTTTTTTATTCAAAAAATTAATCCGCCTAACCCGCAAAAAAAATATATTTTACCCGCATCCGTGCTGTTTTTTAATCAAAAAGAAAACAGTTGCGAATATATTGACTAATATGATTAAACTAATATTTTTTGAAATATTAGTTTGGAGAATCGTTTTTCGATTTTTTTTTTCTGAAATTCAAAAATTCTTTATAAAACTATTTAATGAAAAAACAAAATTAAATATTTATTTATATATTGATACATACCATTCGAATGTAAACTCTAAATCTAGATTAATTAATTTTAGAGTGCTAAATGTTTTTTTTAAGTGAGGGGAAAATGGTTAAACATGAAAATGGTATTAAGAAGTGATATTGTAGACAATTTCCAAAAACAAAAAAAAAAACAAATTAAGACAGAAAAAGGAAAACTGGGGAAACAACTCGGTAAGCAGTGAGATCAAAGCTTTGAACACATTCAAATCCCACGGGGCCAATAATAGAGAAATCCCAAGATCTGGGGCTTTGATAGAATTGAATCAATATATATATATATATACGGCGTTTCGAGCAAATTAATCATTAGGTTGGTTATAAGTTACTTCTTCTTCTTCTTCTTCTGCTGTTTTGTCTGAAATTCTTCTGGTTAATCTTAGAATTCAAATTAGGATTAAACACTTGTTTTTCTTGCTTACAAGCTTTACTCTCGCGCCTCATTGCTTCTTTCTCTTGCCCAATTCGATTAATTTCTTTGGTTACCCAATTCGTCGTGTCTCTTTGCTCTGTTGCCAAAGCTTGGACCTTTTCAAAACTTCTATCACTGATCTCAATTTACTCTTTACTAAAATTCGCAAGATTGACAATGTTGGGTCTTTCTTTGTTGGGTGCAGTTCTCGTGAAGTTGGCAAGAGGCTCCTCCTTGCACTCTTTCTTCATCTGAGAGAGAGGGGTGACACCCAAAAAGCTAGGGTTCTTAAATTTGATACTGAATCAGTTTTAGAGTGCGTTTGTGTGCACGCACTCTCCATTGTTCTCTTTTTTGGTTTTGGTTGTAGAAGGAATTAGCCATCATGCAACGTTGCCAAGATCAGAGGATTAATCTTGGTGAACTGAAAGGTCACATTGTGAAGAAGATTGGTGTTGAAAGATCTAAAAAGTATTTTTACTACCTAAGTAGGTTCCTGTGTCATAAGCTTGCAAAGAGGGAGTTTGATAAGTCATGTTTCAGGGTGTTAGGGAGGGAGAATCTCTCTCTACACAACCACTTGATCCGTTCCATCTTGAGAAACGCAACTGTCTCCAAGTCCCCACCAACAGTTCAAGATCTGGCCAGGCCTGTTCAGAGTGGAGGAGATGGATCTTTAGTCCCTTACCATAATAATCAGAATGGTCCTGTTTGGTCCAACGGGAAGGTTGAACATATGTTGCAACAGCCAGTTTGTAGTAATGTCGGTTTAGAAAACGGTGATTTGAGTCGGTTTGATGATCAAAGATCAGGCAGATATGGAAGAGAAGGTGAGTTTCTTGGCCCAAGTAAAAATCTTGGAGCTGTAAATGTATCAGTGAGTAGTCCTCTGGTCGCACCTCTAGGGATACCGATTTGTTCAGCTAGTGTCGGTGGTAGAACGGTTCCTGTTTCAACCGTAATGAGTTGCTTACCAGAGACAGAGATGGTGAGGAAAAGGATGGAGAGTATTGCAGTAGCACATGGTCTTGAAGGTGTTTCGATGGAGTGTGCTAATACGTTGAATGCCATGTTGGACGTTTATCTCAAGAAGCTGATCAAATCTTGCACTGATTTGGTCGGAGCTCGGTCCACCAAGCAGCAGAGTCAGAACAGTTTGCAAGATCATCATTACTCTGTGTCACTGCTTGATTTTAGAACGGCCATGGAGTTAAATCCACAACAGCTTGGCGAAAACTGGCCTACTCTCCGAGAGAGAATATCCGTGAGGTCTTTCGAGGAACAAGACTTGGAGGTGTGAAAGAAAATATTGGACATGGTAGATAATGTCTGAGTCCAGCATGCTCTCGTCCAAAAGGGGGAAAGAGAGTGAAGTTATGATCCTGCAGCAGCAGAAGAAGACTCAGAGAGCAGGTTAGTAGAATATTTTTTTTAAAGTGCAACTAATCCCAAACCAACCGTCTAAAGATACATGTTGTAAGATTGTTAGCTTTTGCTGTGTATACTGAGTTTTGGCAGAGATACTGAGTCGTTGTTGCAAAATGTACATTGTCAACCATGAAATTAGCTACGGTTTTGCTCTGTCTTTTTAGCATTTATTTAGAAATCTTATCTTAATAAGAAATTGAACATCTGTTATCGTTCTCTCTCATTTCAATGGAAAATTTTCTTTATTCAAAATTGCGTCGTTCCTTTGCTTTCTACTAGTCACACTGTGTCCTGTCTATCGCGTAATACTTCACCTGGAGATTTGACCCTTGGTATATGGAAAGTATTGAACAGAAATGATTAATCTTTGTTCAAGAAGTTGCAGCTACAAAGGGGAAAAATATCTGATGCTGTATCCTTAAGTGATTCTATTTTCAGCCTCTCGTCCTATTCAAGCACTGGAAGTTGTGGGTTCTTTTGTAGAAAATCGGCTGAGGTCTTTTGCTTTTCCTGTTGACGGTGCTCACTTCACTTGTGATACTATGTTAGTTAGCAAATGAGCTTCACAGGAGTCGTCTTCTGGCTACGTTGGAACGAGACTAGTTACTACAATGCATGTTTGACTAGTGAACCGGGCACTTTTTTTCTCGTGAGTTCTTCTTGAACATTACTGCATCTTTTGTATATCTGCACTTTGTGCCACCATAAAACAAAACTTGCTCGACTTGCTTAAACTGCGGTTTTATAACCCGGAAGATTACAACTTTCTGGACTTAATGTATCCTAGGAAAAACAAATCTTGCTGTTGAAGGAGTTGCTTTGATCTGTCAAATTTCATATGAGTAGAGAATATGTTTTGAGATATGCATTATGAAACTACGCTTACCTTGGTGGTTCTCAGACATGATACTTGCATGCGTTTCGCTTCACCCACACTTATGGCATCCAGAGATTTATTAAATACTTTGCTCTTTCTTCAGATGTACTGTTCTCTAAATACTTTTTGCTTTTTCTCTTTACAGAAGAAGAAGAAGATGGCACAGCACCAAAATTGTTGAAGATATGATGAAGAAGAAGATGAAAAATTGACACCCCCTTTGTTTATTGTGTTTTGGTACAAGCTAGGAGGCAATAAAAAATTATGAGTTTTAAGACGAGAATTAAAGCAAAGTAATTCCATTAAAAATTATACTTTTTGCCAACAAAATTACTACCGAGATCAATACAAAAAAAAAAAGAAGAAGAAGAGAATTGAAAGAAACCCTAATTAAGACAAAGCATTAAAAGAATACCCTAATTAGACTTGCAACACACGGATCATTACTCAAAACCTTCTCCTAACT
Organism: Brassica napus; assembly: GCF_020379485.1. NCBI lineage: Eukaryota > Viridiplantae > Streptophyta > Magnoliopsida > Brassicales > Brassicaceae > Brassica > Brassica napus. The sequence goes on along the minus strand of NC_063447.1, from coordinate 50,085,202 downwards.
TCTCCAAAGCTTCACTGGGTTTGTTGGTTAAAGGGTTTGGGGATTGGCGACAGAGAGGGCAAGAGTCATGTCGATCTAACCAATTGGTCAAGCAATCTTCATGAAACATATGCACACATTCAGGCGGTTGGCATAGGGCTTCTTGTTCCGACCCCTCTTCAGACATCTCCTCAAGACAAATCCCACAAGATCCTTCTACTTTCGCTGTCGTCCAAGGAGCAGAACTAAAAGGAGCGACAATGTACTCTTTCTTTGTAAATTTGAGGAATACCGTGATCAACAAGGGTCCTTGCGGCAAGTCTTTCCGTTGTGAGTCGAGAACAATCTGATCGGTGATAAGTCGGGACAAGACCGGGTCGTTGAAGCGGGTCTTGATTTGCTGATGAACTGTGGTTGGTTCGAAGTCTTCGAACCTGACAAGGGATAGTTGGGCACGAAAAGAAGAATCGGGGTAAGAACCGAGACTCGTTATGTTACCATCATCACTCTCGTCTACGAGAAACTCTTCGATTTCCCGACATTGACTAATCAAGACAGAGTTTAATAACCCTAAGGACAGTCCTTGAGACGTTACCTGTGCACTGATCTCTACTTTGAGTGAGCTATTTTCCATCTTCTTCCTTGAAGTTGAACAACACAATAAAGTCGGAGATGAGTCGTTAGATATTGTCTCGTAACAGAGAGAGAGAGATCAGAGATTGTATCGTGACAGAGAGTGAGTGTTGTGAAAGAAGAATAGTGTTGGTGGATTGATGTTTGTATTTATAAAGAAAAGGCCGTAACATTAAACGCGTCAATGCCAATCTTCACTTTCCTTTTTTACCTCTCTTATTATTTCCTTTTCTTGTAAGAATTTGTATTGGTCATTTTAATTTAATTTTGTATTTCCTTTTTGCGTGTTCATTATTTCCTTTTATTGATTGTACCGGTTAGGAGGTGGGTGGTGACTCTACCGACTTTTAACCAAGTAATTTTTGCTATTGTTACTCGGTTAAACTTGTTTTTTTTGGTTTTCTTTCTTTTTTGCTAAAGTGTTTTTTTTTTTTGTTTTCTTATTCAAATAAAAAGAAATGTCTTTTTTGGTAACTATTTTGTTTTTTTTTTGGGAATAATCAAATTGTTCAAATTACCCAATTTTGCTTAAGTGTTGGTTTATTTACATCTTTTGGGATTTAGGATTTGTGATCTTATGGAGATTCAATATAACTGAATAAAGGAAAATCAAGCTCCAATATTTGAAATAAAGTATCGGTAGTTGGTGGATTGACTTTGTGATGAGTTTGATTTTGATTGGGTTTAGTATCGGTCCGTGTCTTTGAGCTGGTTTGCTGTGAAGGTTTTAGCCGGTTCTGATATATTGTTTACCTGTATGTTTTAATCTGTTCAGTTAACTGTCCATTGAGGTTCCAAACACTTACGGATTCAACGCCTTATCTTAGTTTTCGAAGGGTTATGGATAATTGATATGGAATATGCTTGAACCTCAGTTCCTGTTTCAATAAATGTGAGTGGTTGCTGTTCTGATTCGTGACAAGGATGTCTCCTTTGATTCTCAGTTGAAGATTCAAATGGTTTTATTTGTGTTAGAATATGGCTGAAGCTAATGGAAGTACCAAAGCTTTGAGTTTCAACTAAATTGATTTTTTGATTTTTTGGAAAGGAAGTTTTTTCAAGTCCATAAACAAGTTCCTTTAACTTGTTTTTTTATCCGCAATAAAGACAAGCATGGACTTAGTCTAAGTTGACTCTACATTCACACATTTTATGTGGAAACATCTCACATTCTTCAAAGAAAGAAAAAAAGTCAAAAACAATTCTCAAGATTGCTAATTATAGAGGTGACAACAAAAGAGACAAGTTTAAGCCAAGGATCTTAGAAAATGTCTCTCCACCATTAATACTGACCTCCTCTCAATGTTTGTATATATACACAACCAGATCATTTTAAGACAAACTCAGGCTGAGGTTTAGCTTTTACTATATAAAATTAAGGGTAATATATAAATATAAACATCCAATATGTGTCTCAAGGCCTCTTCTTCTCTCCTCTCTCTCGCCATCTTACTCGGTGTCTCTTCCATCGTATCAGCGGTTAACATAACCAGAGCACTCGATAAATACCCTGAATTCAGCACCATGACCGAGCTTTTGGCCAAGGCCAAGCTCACACCAATTATCAACAAACGTCAGACAATCACTCTGTTGGCTCTTAGCAACGATGCTATCGGTTCCATCTCTGGTCGACCCGAGGACGAGCTCAAGAACATTCTAATGAACCATGTGGTTCTTGACTTCTACGATGGGCTCAAGCTCAAGGCTATTAAGGACAAGAGCACAATGCTCACCACACTTTACCAGTCCACTGGTTTAGGCCAACAACAAAACGGTTTCCTCAAGTGCAGCAAAACTAACGGAAAGATTTACTTCGGGTCTGCTGTGAAAGGCGCTCCTCAAACCGCTGAATACATCACCACCGTGTTCCGTAACCCATTCAATCTCTCTGTGGTCCAGATAAGCATGCCCATTGTGGCTCCTGGACTGGGGGATCCGGTTGAGGTTCCTCCCACACCACCCGTGTCTTCACCACCGGCTCCATCTCCCAAGGAGGCTGCAGACGCTCCAGCTCCTGGACCAGCTGAGGAAGAGGGTTACGCAGATTCTCCCCCCGGTGGAGCTCCAGAAACCGCACCTGCATCAGCTCCATCAGAAGATGGTTCTCCTGCTCCAGCTCCAGCTCCAGGTCCAGGTCCAGAAAATTCCGGTAAGAAGAAGATGGCAGCAGCTGATGAGGCTGAACCACCTACGTCTGCTTCTAACACCGGTTTGAGCTTTGTTGCAATTCTAGTTCTCAGTTTTGTGGCTAGCTTTGCTGGATTCTAAGATGTTTTAAGACAGCGAGTTGAAAACAGTTTGAAAATGTGACTCGACCGTAGACTAGTGATAATCATAGTGATACGAAGTGGACCAAAATTCCTAACAAGTTCTATCCACACTAGTGTAACCTCAAAATCATTTATCAGTAGGGAAATTTTTTATCAATTAGATCTTAGATGTAACCTGTGTTTTTATCTTCATTCATCCAATTCAACACGAGACAACCCAGCAAAACGTGCAACAAATTGCTTCATGGGATCATTTCAAATCAACCAATATCAGAAAGTTTTTAGCATAATGAAACTGCACAGAACTGATCAAGCACTGCCAAAATGATGAAACCGAGCTTAAAGGGTTTTCACCAAAGAAGTATCAAAATAAATCCTAAAAAAATCCAGCAATTGCTCATACTGTTGAAGTCTATTTGATAATGCCGAGGGCCGAAGAGAGATACAAAAGATTCGGCATTGGTCTAGCTGCAGTCTATCATTTAAGCTTCTCTACGATGTCTGCAATGACCTGTTCCATATCAAGATCCTTCATCTCCTTAAATGGGCGCTTCATATCCTACAACATTAAAGAAAGTCACATCACCTGCTATGCAACTTGAGAATATTAAAGAACATGAAGGCACATCCTAATTCACCAACAAACTGATTAGCTAATTATTCATGCTTCAAACTACTTAGCGCTTAACTTGATTCAGCTAAAGAGAAAACAACCAAAACCCATTTTATGATGCTCACAAAATACCATTCGTGATCAGTTGACCCAGAGCAAAAACATCATCAAAGAAACTATCAGTTCTAAAGCAAATCATCAAAGAAACAGTGTTATGAGAGTTACACTATGGACAAGATGAGAAAACTGATTGAATAGGAACAAATTATCTCAATGAAAATCACTCAGTTTGATTCAGCTAAAGAGGAAACAATCAGAACCCATTTTATGATGCTCACAAAATCTCATTCGTGATCAGTTAACTCAGCCGAAATAGCATTAAAGGATCTATCAGTTTAGAGAGACAATGATATAAGAATTACTATGGACAAGATCATTGAATAGGAACAAAGTGTAAGAACTAAAGACTTACCAAGAGACTGACAAACGTCTGACCACCTTCCTCACGAATCTCAAAGCAACCACGCCTTGGCTGTTTAAACAGATCAAAAAGGCAACTTAGCAAGCATAATCTGACAATATCAAGCATTGATGACGATATCTAAAGAGTGACAATATCAAAGAGTTAACTACCTTGTCAGCATTCACAGTCACAATGATGCCAGGCACAGCTATCTCGAGACCATCCTTCAGCTCGTTGGCCCTCTCCTTGAAAGATTTGCATTGTTTGCTTCAACAAAACCAACAACAAGATTCAGTATGAGACAGATAATCTTTCAGAGGTATCACAACAAAAGCATAGAGAGAACAGAGAAAGCTCATAATCTCTACTGAAGAGAACGAATCCGAGCAAATTTGAGTACAAAAACAGCAAGAATGTGTGCAAAATCAACGAAGAAACCCTATCGACGAACCCTAAAGAGAATGAATCAAAGGCGAACAAAACCCTAACGAACCACCAACGATTACAATCTTCGCTTCGAAACCTAGAAGAAGGGAGACGGTTTCGTTTACCAGTGCTCGATTACGATCCTCTTGTGCTCAGCGCCGTCGTCTCCTTCTTCTTTTGCAGCCGCGACGTCGTCGTCGTCCTCCTTTTCTTGCTTGATCTTCTTAGTCGCCGGTCCAGCGTCCTTGGCTTTCGGCTTCCTTTTCTTCTTCTCAGGAGACTCGAAGGTGAAGAGCTTGGAGGAGGAAGAACCGCCACCGGGCGAGTCATGCCGAGTTTGGCTCCGAGTCTTCCGATCCATGCTTCGAGTCTGCCTTACTGGCGTAGTCACCGTCGTAGGTTTCGCCTTCCCTTCTCCGTCACTCTTCTTCGGCGCCATTTGTACGGAACGAAAAGCTTTTTTTTTCTCTTTGTCTTCTTCTTCCTCCTCTAGATATTTCACTTTTTCCACCCGCTTCTTGGACTCTCTTTAACCTCTTTAACGCTAGTTAGAAGACGTTAGAGAGGACTAAAGTTACCTTGGGACGACACGTGGCCTTGAATTTGAATGGACGGTTAAGATCAACTGTGGATAACAAAGACTCGTCCTTACGATTGATAGAAATGATGATAGCGGTTGTTTACTGTTTACTACGTCTAACAGTTATATAAGGTGTAATCAAACAAGTATTAAAAGTTTGAATATCAGCCTCATTCAGCCTGTCCATGTCGGACAAGAAAATCATTGCAAGGTTTTGCCATGTCATGTCAGCTTTGCGTTGCCTATGTTGGGCTTTCCAGTGCCAATACGAAGCCCATCTCAGCAATACCTAATCTCCGATGAAAGTTGGAATCACGAGAATTCACCTTTATTACAACCCACTCTCTCCATCATTCAATCACGATAATTCGCTTTCGTTTCAACGCCCTTTGTTTAACCTTCTATATAAATCATTCTATAAAATTTTTGATTAAAGCAAACTACTCTTCAGAGAGGGAATATAGAGATTCATACGGTGGTGATGACCAACCACTGAACACCATAGCCGACGAAACCCGGGTTGGCTAAGACTGGTGGTGAGGAATCGGCCGGAAAAAATCAGGTCTCCACCGGCAGATCTCCCGTCGCCTTTTACTTCAACAACGTCTCATCAGGCCCAGCCAAATCAGAGCTCTGATTTCGCTTGATCCACTTCTGGGAAGCCAGAACCATTGCAAAGGTGGAACCTTTATTTGCTTAGAGATGCTCCTCATCGACGACAGGTATGCCAATTATCCCTTATTTTCTTTTTATCTGAGCATATAACCATCTCTCTAAACACTGTGTGTTATATTGGAAGTCCAATTCACCTGTATGATATGTGTGCTTCGTTTTGATGATTATGAGATTGAGATTTGGATTCATTTTCGTTGATTTGAATTTAGATAAGCAGATACCTCATGGATCAAAACGCTTGCGTTCTTCGTCGACAGGAAGGTCATCATCATCAGTTTTACAATAGTCACTGAAAAAAAAAAAGTCAACCATCTTTCATTCTATTGTTGAAATGATCATATTAGATGGATACTCCACTGTTCTTTATGTGACATATTTTATCAGTATTTTGAAGTTCCATGCTAATCATTATAAACATTATCCCATGATGTTAACTCTCAACATTGTCATGTTGCGATACCACCACTCAGAGCTTGAATTTAGATAAACCTGCAAGGAATTTTATGTCTTAATATTTTCCTTTTACTGATTTTGTGTCTTTGATTTGAAGAACCAAAAGAATAGATGAGGTTGGACTATCTCTCCGAGGAGCTGATTTCAGATAACCGTCTATCTCCAGAATCATGGTATTCTCTTCCTAGAATCTTCATTAACTCTTAAACTTAGTTTCGAGACATTTAAAAAGACGACCACATACATTTGAGTACAGATTTTAACACTCACAACTTTTAACAACCAACAGTAAATAGGAACCAACTTTTAGCACTAGATTATTTAAAAACATGTAACTGGAAAGGTTCATTTGGCTTGGAAATCTTCTTTCATGTAATGACTGTCTTAGCGAATGGCAGGTGTGCTGTTGGGAACTGCTATAGTTTGCGTAAAGATCATAAATCTATTCTTAAGATGTTTCAGAAAGCTATTCTACTGAATGAAATATCGAGATATGCACATATGCTTTCTGGTCACGAGTACAATTCTTTTCTATTTCCCTCTCTGTTATTAGTCATATCCACATTAACAAATCAAACCCAAGACTGTCCTTCTCATTTGTATTTATGTTCCCATGTAGCGGTTTAGTAGAGGCCAGTATATCCATCTTCTAGGCTGGGAAAAGACGGGGACAAACTGGAAGCTGAAGTCACGAAACATGTTCCTCTTTTAGCTCCAGAGATTTTGCTTTGCTTTACTTTATATTGTTTCTAACTATAGATTTTTTAATTACAAGGTAAGGATGAAAAGCTAGATGGACATGCATGTATATATGAGCTGTGAGCAAGTTTTCCTGTGATATATTCCAGAGGACGTGACGCAAACTATGAACAAATAAATCATTTGTGAGGTGATGAGGCTCTTTTTTTATCTTCTTTTTAACAACTTATCCTTTGTCCTTTTGACCGACAATTTACTTTCTCGGGTGGTTTTGGGTGTGCCGTTCGGAGTCGAGAATGATAAGCTAAAAGGATTTCTTAGTTAAAAACTTAAAATGTATGCAGTCTTCTTTTTCTTTGTTGGACATCCCCATAAAGTATAGACTATTTTTTCAAGTACCAAAATATAATTTGAAAGTAGTAGAAATATTGTGTACACTCTGATCTAATAAAATTTTAGCTATTATCCCTAATTGTTTACTACGCCCAACTCTTTTTAGAATACAAATATAAAATATATACTTTTCCTCATATCTTTTTACTCTTCTCTCTCTTTTAGGTAAACTGGAATTATGTTTTTTTTTTTTTAACTCTGAGAGAAATCAGATGCCAGAAATTTTCAACTTAGTATGGATTGTATTATTAATTTTCCTCACTATTTCCCTGCGAGGAGAAGCATCCTGGAGGTCGATGTTTAACTAATATTAAATTATTATGTAACTTACAGAGAAGACCTATTGTTTTATAGTTTAGTCTTCAAAATTTACCATTTGCTTGAAACTTTTTTTAATTACAAATACCTCCAAAATTAAATCAATATAATATTATATGTAAACAACTACAAAATTCCAGAGAAAACAAAAAAAAATCATGAGGATTTTAGCAAGAAAACTCTTCTGTCAATTAAAATGTATTCTTTGTAACAACATCTAGATTGAACATTACAGTAAATGTCATATCATTATTGTAGTAATAAAGTGATCCAATTGGAGTTCTGTGACCATGAAACTCATTTGATGTAAGAGAGAACTAGCATACAAATTAAAAGGAAATGATAGGTGATCAAAGTAGAAAGAAAGCAGATGATGAATATTTTACCAAACAGTAATCAGGGGTTTAGCCATAAAAAAAAGAAATATTGAAAAAGGCATAATAGATATAAACATATTATGACTTGGACATGTGTAGCATATAGCTAATACAAAATATATTAGTCTAGCAAACATCATTGAACAATTTAATGAGTTTTCACATTGTAACATTGAGACAAAAAAATAACATTTTCAAGGACCTTTCGCACTAAATTTAGATATTTAAAATACGGTCTCTTTTCAACTATAAAATACTATAATAAGACTGCTTTCACAACTATCATACCGAGGGATACCATTAGCAGGTCAAGTAAAATGATGATTGCATATTTTTAAAACACAATTTTGAAAGACTAAAACAATAGTGGCTAAAAAGGTAAGCTTTGCCAAACATAAATTCCACCACAATTCACAACTTTTAGGTCTTCAAGAACGATGGAACGTCTAATAATTAACACCATCTAAATTAACACCATCTAAATTAACAATACATGTAATGTGTTAAAATTAACTTATATTAATGAATAACATGAAAAAAATCATAACATTCTAATCAAAAGAATCTTAGCAAAATGATAAAAATTGAAGAAATATGACAAAAATAAAATAAAAATTATGCTAATAAAATATTATATTATAATATAATTTTTTTTTAGGATTGATCTTTTTAATTTTTTCACCAAAATAATTTTCAATGAGTAACACGATTAAAAGAGATTTTATTAAAAAGTAAATAGATATTTATACTGTTAGCGTTAACTAATATAAACTTAGAGTCTAGATTTGAAGGGTGAATTTTGGAGATGAGATTAATTTTTAAAATAAATAAATAAATATTAAAAATTAAAAATCAAAAAATTTAAAAATCAACGCCTTTCAAAAAGAAAATTTGAAATTTATAAAAAATCAAATTAGAAAACATATAATTTAAGAACTATAAATATTTTTTTTAATTTTGAATTTTTATTATTTACTTAAATAATTATTTATATTTATATATCTATAGAGCAAGGGAGGAGAAAGGTAAAAAGATATTTTGCCTCCTTAATTAAATATATTTTGATCATTTCCTCTTCAGAACTATGAAAAAAAACTTAAAAAATATTTAAGAGAATTGTGCTTATAATTAATTTTATATTATAGATTTTTTTTTTTTACTAAAGTCAATACGGCAAAACCAAACATATTTAAAATGGTTTCAGTCTTTAAATCAAAATTCAGAGATTAATTTCAAATTGATAACGTGAACTTAGAATAATATTTATAAGTGTGTTATTGGAAAAGAAATCTTTTATACATATGTTTGTAATAATTTGGATTTTTTATTCACGCATGTATACAAACAAAATATTTCATCTATCTTAGAGTATCTTCAATAGAGATTCTAGACTTGGACTTCTCAAAATACATATGTGTATAAATATATTAATATTTAATTATAGGTTCTTAACTTTACAAAAAACGTAACTCAAAATATTTTTTTTTCTGATCATTTGATTTGTATTTTCCGTAAAGTTAATAATTCTACAACTAAATATTAATATACTATATACATAAACATATATGTATTTTGAGAATTCCAAGCTTAGAATCTTCATTGAAGGTGCTTTTATATGCTACCATTATAATTCAAAATAAGTTTATAAATTCAGAATGATTCTACAATATCTTATATTCACACAACATATTCAACTGAAATTTTATAGAGCAATTATCCGCGCGTAGCGCGGAAAAACGATCTAGTCCTAATAAATATACAATCCAAGCTTATATATATGTTTTCAAGATTAATGACAAACATACTTCCAATAAAAATATTCTTTTAACGTTTCACGTCTAGAATGTCTCTTTCTAAACATTACTTTGAATTAATTTGGAGGTGACAACTTTACCATTACTTGTTTTACAAAAGGTCCACTTTAGATGATTGGGCTTGAGATCCATAAATTACAACTCTGTTAAGAGTCCTTTAAACCACAACTGAAAGTCTGAAATTCAATTCCCTGACTCCGTAGCAGGCCCCGGAGTAACCCAGTAAAAGCTTCTCCCTTAGAAACTGATTTTTTCTTTTTTTCTTAAACACAATTCCTTAGACTATCTGCAATGGTTGATTTACACCCTCTTTTTTTCCTTTTAACATTCCACATCATCTTTTCTCTCTTCCACCTAATTATTCAACACCCACTTCATTTTTAACCTCTACAATAGTTTTGTTTAATAAAATTCAACACCCTACCCCACCATTTTTAAATCATCTTATTATTCTTTACAATTTACATAAATAATAATTTCGAGTGTAATTAACATAAATAATTAAAATGACATATTTAAAAAAAATATGTTTATATTCTTAACTATATTTAAAATACAATATTTTTATTAAACAAATAAACTAATGAAAATTCAAATACACACGATGTAATACAACAAATAAAAACACACAATTTAATTGGTACAATAAACTCAATTCAACTGATAGTTATTGAGATTTTGATAGTTAAAAGGAAAATTACTCGAATTTTTAGTGTTAAAGGATCATTACTTTGATCCATTTAACCAAAAAAAGAAATTTAAACACAAAAAAAAAATTGATTGGAGATTAATAGGAATTTATGTGAAATTGACGGATTTTTTTTGTATCCAAATGAAGTGAAACTAGTCTCTATTTATAAACCATAAAAAAATATGAATTTTGATATAAATTTTATTTTTTTAAAAAAATTATTGTTACAAAATAATTGAGTTCTAATAATTTGAGGGGATAGAAAATCTCCTAGATTTAAAGCAACCAATAAAATGGCAGCAATATTTTAAAGGATAATATTTTTCCGTAAACTCACTCTCTCTCACCTATCTCTTCTTCTCATATGTTGACAGCTGTTTTTATGGGTCCTATTTTCGCAGCATTCAACCTTTTGAATGGTTTCAACTCGTTTGAATCCACATTTGATTCATAAAAAATTCAAGAACTTTCAACAGTTGAATTTGAAATTCAACACCCCCATTGCTCCTAGTCTTAGAAGCTGATTATTAAAAACCTTAAAATCATCATTATCAATGGTTTTCTACTTGAATATTTTACAAATTATACCGATATTAAATTAGAAAATCTCTAAAAATATCAGTTGAAAGACTTATTTTTCGAGTTTCTTTAGATATTTCTTAATCAAATTTTAATAAAATTTATGTTCCAACTTTAGGAAATTCAGTTTGAGAAATCTCTACGGATTCACTAATTTTACTTGGAGAAACTAGACCCCCACTTCATTTAGGAACCATAACCAGAAACTTCATCTTCTCATGCAAGCGAGAACCAAGAGTGCAAGGTGTTACTCGCTTCTCTTGGGTTTTAGGAATGAAAACCTGCGATTATATTTATGATGGTGAGACTAAGAGAATAGATAATGCTCAGATGATCGAAAAGAATCATGATGCAATCTGTTCTTTCTTTCTCGCCAAAAGTCACTGACCGTGGCCTGCCAAGCCAAAGTAGATAGATATTTCTTGTACATGTTAGAGTGAGTAACGAGTAGAGCCGATCACAGAGTCCAAAGACCGATCTACGTTGATGAACCGAAGCTTGTTTGTCTTAGCCGACCAGACGAAATTAAAGAATGAGCCTTCAAAAAGGTCATCCCGTGGTCTTGGGATTACAGAGAAAGAAGGTAAGAGGCGTCAACGCGATGAACCGATCTCTAGTATAGGGCATATGTCACATTAATCACAGTATTACATGAACAACTTGTTTCAAGTCACATTAATCACTGTCACACTAGTGTATATATATCCTAATAAATATACAACCTTTAGTTAAGATGTTTTCAAGAATAAAAAGAAGTATACTTATGATTAAAAAATATATCAGGATAATTTAAGGATCTACTTGAAAATTATCTAAGAAATTGGAATATGTCATCAACACCGAACTGGACTACAAGTACGTGTCCCATCTCGAAAGATTGTTTTTCTTTTTGCAAATTTGTGCAAATAATTTGTGCAAATAATTATTAGATTTATATAATGACAAAGTAGTAATCAACTTATCAGATGTTTTATAGATAACCGTACGGTAAAAACTACCTGGATTGTATATGAAGTGTGCTACAAGTAGCATACCAAACATGAATTTCTGCATAAATCAATCCTTTTTCCATGGATATGTCACTTTCTCGATTAATATTAAATATTCATCAACTTGTAGTGATATATATATATATGAGAACTATTTTTGAAAATTTCTATAAGATTCCTTAATCCAATATAAATGGAATTTATAAAATTTTCTATAGTGCGAACAAAATAAATTCTCATTTTAACTTTATTTTATAAATTATGGCAGATTTTAGAATCTGTGTTACTTTGTAAAACAACATTGATTTAAATAATTTATGCATGTTGGTGAGCGGCCTCTCCCACACAATGGTTCTGACTGTAAATCATTTCTGGAGTAAAAAATTTAGGTGAAAAATATTTTACTTCTAGTTACTCTACAAGTTTGCCAATCAAGTTAAAAAAATTATTTATGTCTCTTCCTCTGGTTACTATTCAGATGGAATAAAATATACTCATAACTTTACTCTCACATATAAGAGTAAACATATTTACTCCAATTTCTTATTTTTCCCACTTTTATATTTCCTCATTTTTCCACCTATTTATTTTTCACTTTATCTCTTAATGTTTCCTACGTTGCTATCATCATTGCTACTCTTTCTAAATGAAATGGGATCTTCTAGTTTTTAAAAGATTTGAGGCTCTCTTACCAATATTCCTGGTGAAATGCTTCAGGCACGGTTTTGGTTTTTGAAGTCTAGATATTCCATATATTCTAAGATTTTTTTTAACAGAAATTTTCTCTAATTTTCGTAGTAGAAAAAAATACGCAATAATGCACGCAAATGATGACATGAAGATTCGCCACTGTACAAATGAAATATTATTTTAAATTTTTAAAAGATTTAAAGGTCTATTTATGTTGAAATGCTTCAGGCATGGTTTGATATAGTTTTTTTTATAAAACGGTTTTGATTTTTGAAGCGTAGACATGCGATATTTATTATCTAAAATTGTTTTCTACCAGACATTTTCTATAATTTTCCGTAGTAGAAAAATTAACCCAACAATGCACGCGAATGAATAATATGAAGAGATAGATATGTCGTAATTTCTTGTACGGTTGAGCATATCCAGACATTTGAAAAAGTTGAACTGAAAACAGATTATAACAATCTTTTACGTATTTTTTTTGCAAATAAGAAACTCGTTTATACGTAATGATGATAGCATCGAAGGAAACATTAGGAGATAAAGTGAACAAAGAAAGGTAGGTTTTAATGATCGAGACACTCGTCGTTGATTAAAGACGCATTTCGTTTTCTTACATGAAGTGCTTGATAAGTTGAACCTATTACTTTCTGGAAGATTTGGAAATTTGAGAGAAATATTATACAGTATCTTCTGAAAGTATAACTGTCGTGGTTATTTTCAAAACTATCATGTTTTATCAGATTAAAAATGAGCAAACTTTTAGAAGGGGTTATTGGGAGATGAATTTGTGTAGAGTTTGTGAATTTTAAGAATCTATTGTTATTGGTCTTAGATTTCAAAAATCTTAGTAGAATCCATTATTATTGGTTTAAGAATTTTCAAAATCCATTCAAATTTCTTGTTATTCAAAAAGTTTAATTATTATTGATTCTCTAATTCTAACTAAATCTAGTGTTATTGGGAGATGAATTTTATTTATTTTTACTCATAAGACTCAACTTTCAAAATATCATATGTATTCATGTGATTTTCAAAATCCTTGTGATAAAAATACTAGAAAATAAAATAATTATTCTTACCAAATATCTATTGCACCTTAAATCCAAATTATATGTTCAAAACTATAATTCATTACATTTATATACTTTTACATTTTTGAATATATAATTATTTTTAAAAATATTATATTTTTAATATAAATAATAATAATTAGATTTACAAATCTTAATAATTTTAAAATATTTTTTTTTTAAGTTTCAAAAAACAGTTTCGAATTTCAAAAAGAAAATTTGAAAAAATATATTTTTTTAAATAGGAAAATTATAAAAATGTTCAAATTTGAAAAAAAAAATATAAAAACAACTTTTTATTATTTTTTATTTTTTATTACTTATACATCTATACCGTAAGGGGTAAAATAGTCTTTTCTATTTTTAATGAAACTTCTTTTGGTCATTTTTTTTAATGCTCTTTTTGTGACAAAATCTTTTAAAATGGATGTTTAAGAAAATTGTTCAATTTTGTATGTATCAGTATTATTTTCTTTTAATTTGAAAACAAAAAATAAATAATCATGCTATATGATTTAAAAAATAAATATATTTTATATTTATTTTACAAAAAAAAAATGATAGAAAAGAGGTAATACAAATTCATGAAAATCTATATCAATCTAAAAAAGTTATGATCAAATTTCATAAGTCAATGTATATAAATTTTCACAATCCACATAACTTTTTTAAATCTATCAACTCTCAAAATTCACAAATTTTACACAAATTCATCTCCTAGTTTAAATTTGATGGTATTTTAGCCCAAAGTCGATGGTATAGTTGATCTCTTATTGTTCAGTTATTTTATGAATTTTTATCCTTCCCACTGACGATGTCGGTAGTCCAAGATTTTGTTTGTACTTTTTTTTTTGAAATTTTTTTGAAAACTTTTGAAGTTACGATATTGTTTTGTTTTATTCCAGCCACAAGTCAGTAAAACCGGGAATTTCCAATGAAATGTTGGGTTTCGATTAATTAATTACTATATAAGCATTTGTTTGTCAATAGTGTGTCCGCAATATTTGGACCGTAACATGAATGAACATATGATAAGTTAGTACCAAATGATATCGAAGTGAGGAAACCTAAAATTTGAGCTTGATATATTTATATTATCAATTATTTCATGTTTTTGAATCCTCTTCGAACAAACTTCCGTCGATTGTTGTATGATCATTTGAAAATCCAAACCCCAATAGTTAAAGGAAATACCAATAATACAAACACGTATATAAACACGAAAATGTGATACAAACACGTATATAAATACGAAAATGTGTTTGAGTAGATATATAGATCACGGAGCTCTACTATCAATGGCAATACAGACGATCATCACTTTCTGATTTTCGTATGATTTTCACCAAATCATCAATAGTTAAAGTGTAACGCTTTATAGGTAAGCCTAAGCCCTAGTGGTAAATAAGTTTTGAGAACTTAAGCTCTAAAAATGGTGTACTAAAAGGAAAGCGTTGTAGAATTTATCAGTCTATTTTTGCCACAGATTGAATATTTTGTCGTCCGTTTTGTATATACGCCATTATCATTATGAGTTTTACACAACCTTAAATTTAAGTATTATTCGGTCTGAAAATTTCGCATGTATCGGTCTATATATAGTCATGTAGTAGTATCCCTACTATACGACTTCTTTGTCCTTATTTCATTTGGAATCTCATCGTATACCGTTTTTTCGCATAATCAAATTATATAGAGTCAAAGAAACAGAGAAATAACAATATAAGTAATCATCAAACACATCGTCGAACTATCGATCTCCTATTTTGTGGCAGGTTCAAATTTGTTTGTTTGTTTTTCTTGTTTGAGTAAGGATCATCCCACGGAGCTCGGGGTATGGTATTGATATATTCTCACCGGCCATGCATGATATGACGGTTGTAACTAGCAAGCCAGCGGGGCGAACATGGTTACCGTCAGTGGCGGACCCATGTTAAGAACTATGGTGTCATTTGACACCACAAAAATGTAAATTGAACTTTTCAAGCTGTAATTGTTAAATGACACTAGCTCTTTTGGTTTGAAAGCTTGTCTCTGAACCCACAAATCTGGGATCAAATCCCTTCGATGTCACTTTTTCTTAATATTTTTGTATTTTGACAAAATGTTACCAACACTATGACCCCGTATAAAAAGTTTTCTGGATTCGTCTCTGGTTACAGTTAAATAAAATAAAATATTTGTTTCAATATAAATTTTTGACAACCAAAAAAAATAAACAACATATGTTTATCATTTCTTACTATTGAAATTTGTTGTGTACGCGTGTACGATATGTATCTAAAGAGATCTAATAAAGTAATAATAGTGCTATTCCTGGCGACAGCTTTATAATACTCCATTGAGTATTAGCTAATTACAGAAAGTATATCTAAATTATTGGATGATTGAGTATTTCGATGGTAATAAACCTTGTCGCGAGATTAATGGGCATGGTTGGTGTGAAACCTAAATGTGACGTATATGTTATGAGAGTGTGTGCACGCCTGCACGGCTGTCCAATTTGTCGTCGTAACGTTATGTCTCTTTGCATAGATATGCCTACTTTGACTCTCATCATGGCTTGTTGCTTTTATTTGCCGTTACCACGTTGGCACGTATATACAAATACAATTTGCGACCAAATAATATTAACACAAATTCTTTGTAAATATTCGACATGATTTACATCTTATATCCATTGCTAACTAATCGAGTAAAAAAACTTGTTAGCAAACATACATAGTACATGTTTCACTTATTTAAGTGTATTAAATGGAAATCCTTCAGTCTAGTAGTTGACCAAAATGTTTATATATCAATATATCTCAGATTTCGATTCACAAATAATTTCTACAAATTAATAGATATAAGTTTAAAATAAATATATTCTCTCATATGATGTAACTCATATACTTATTGTTTTCCTTTGTATTTTGCTCTAAATTAATTAAAAGAGCATTATTTAACCTATTTTGCACAAAAAGCATTATATAATCTATATTCATTTTTAATATATATCTCAAAAACCCTGTGATCTTTTGGCACCTTTTTCGAACTGAGGCTTATCTTTTGGCTTTTTGTTGGACAAACAAATCTAATCTCTAAACTATTTTTATTTACAAAATATTAAGAGATGTTTTTTTTTATTTATTAATATGAGGTATCCCGGAAGTATCAGACTAATCTCCAATAAGAAGTACAATCCACAAATAGACACTCTCTCCGTAATCATTTTTTTTTGGTTAAACAAGACATTGTTGGAGTTTCAATATGACGAGGCTTTACGACAAATCGGTGACATGTCTTATTCATAGTAATGACTAATTCATACTACGATAACCGTTAACTACGAATGGTTGAGAGAGCAGGTTAGGAGCGGACAAATGCGTCAAATGCATGACTTGGTCTATAGCAATCTTAGTTGAATTCATTTGGCAACAGAAAAAATACTAGTTGAATTGAATTGTTGGATTGGAAAAATAAAACTATAAATCATGTGGACAGTACAAGATTTATTGTGATGGTCTAATTTGTGCTGTCCTGGCTGAACCCAATACCTTCGACAGTATCCATCATTTAAATACTATAGTAGCCGCTAAAGATGCGCCTATAAATTTGGATGTTTGGTTGAGTTTTATTAATTTTCAAACCAACCAGGATTGCATAAATAAGAATTACCAATTTTTTTACTGAAAAAAAGAATCACCAAATTACTAAGAATTACCAATCTAAGACGATTCTTTGCATACTAATCGAGATGCATTAACTTTAAAGATTTTCTATGTCGTATTTGTGCGTGAATCGTATTAGACTTATAGGTTTATAGACATGTATGTATTGATATGACTACATATGAGTATATATTACAAGGTAAGAAGAATTAATAAGGGTTCTAAAAGAAGAATTTCTTGACCAACTAAACAAAATAAACAAAGGATAAAAGTTGGACGTGGGAGATATAGCTGCATGTACCTTGTACTTGAAGACCCTTATTAGGTGAGAGCTTCATGTACACTCTCTCTTCCGCAATTTCCTTATTTTTCTATTAGAAATTCTATTCAATTCTTTATTTCGAAAATAATCACATAAAAATCTCTGAAAATTTATAATATTTTTTTGGTAAACATGTTAAGAATTTATAGTTGTTACAAAGTGTGCACGTTCATATTTGAAACGTATGTTCCTGAATATACCGAATTAAGAAACATACGTTAGATAAATATATGCATTTGACAGAAATTTATTTTCAATCTTGGTCAGATATAAGGCAAAAATTGTATTAAAATAATTGTGTTGTATATCAAAAAATAATTGTTTTTAATCGCGTGCATGACAAAAGCAAGAAGGAAAATAAACCTACTCTTTGTCTTCTCTTTTTTTTTTTCGGCACGATCCTACTCTGTCTTCTTCCTTCATCTTTTCCTCCTTAGAATAGTCACAAGTCATCCTTGTCACGATATATAAACGCAACTAAAACCCTAATCTCATAAAAGTTGTCTTTCTGATTTCTCTCCGTCCATGCAAGTAAGTCCAATCTCCCACCCTATACATGAAATAATATACAAATCTTGTTATTTTCTTCTTTGAAATTCCTCCTTTAGATCATTAGTTTTAGGGATACAACATTTTAAGAATCTTAGGATCTATGTCCTCTCCTTTTTCATGGATGGTGAAACCTAATTAGACACGTTGCTATTTGAAGCAGATATAGAAAGGTATTTGGATTTGGATTTTGGAGTGAAGTAAAGAACATATATAATGGAACAAGGAGATCATCAGCAGCAAAAGAAAGAAGAAGAAGCTTTGCCTCCGGGGTTCAGGTTTCATCCAACAGATGAGGAGCTAATCTCGTATTACTTGGTTAATAAGATTGCTGATCAAAACTTCACCGGAAAAGCAATTGCCGATGTTGATCTCAACAAGTCCGAACCATGGGAACTTCCTGGTAGGTTAATTACTCCGAATCTTTTCTTTGTACACACACAAAATAGCACATGAGTATATATCTATATATATGATCTCTAAATCAATTTTTCATAACTGGATATACACACACACACACATATATATATATATATATATATATATATATATATATATGCATGTGTATTGATATATATATATTAATATATTTTGCTACAATGTTTATCTTTAATATTAATATACAAAGTTAGTAAGACCTAATTTCGTTTATAAACTGTATGAGCAATACGTGTCTATATATGTGCACATTATGTGTATATATCTATGTTTCTTCTACATTAAACATATGGTATATCTGTACATAACATGATGCGATATATAAATCGACGAGTCGTGTAGTCTTAAAAACATGTCATGTGTATGGATATATATATGTATGAATGTACTACTTATATGTATATGCTATATACACATATATATATATATGCATGTGTATTGATAATTGAGAACAAAATGTTCTAGAAGTTCATAAGACCCACTATTTTATTTTAGTATTTTTTTTAAAGAAAATGCGATAAAGTCATGAATATATTCTTGATTGCTAAACGTAAGTCTGTTAGTGTAAAACAAATTAAATTTGCACGTCGGTTGTATACATGCTTATTACCCCCTCCACAATCTAAAATCTTTTCCTGTGTGCTGAACTTATGAACATGTACTTCTTAACCCAAAAAAACTTATAAACATGTGGTTGGATAATGAAACCTAAATGCATAAATAATTTCAATCGATGGTAGTTTTGAGTTTCGGTTATAAGAAAGTTGTAAGCGCGCATACCTTAAAAATAGATGAAGTTTCCTAACAAACTTTGATTACATCAACGGAAGTCATGCATTCACCACCGTACGTACGTTAATTTCTTATCTACTCATTTTGCCACTACTTCATCCATAATCCAATAAATAAACAATATATTTTGTTTCTTTTCATTTTTCCAAACTGAATGTGATTTTACGTTAAACAAATTTGTCAACATTCCGTATCATGTAATAGAGTTTTACACTTTATCAAATAACAGAGAAATAATGTATAGACATGGATCACCGGAGCAAAGTTTATTGCTTATTACTAGTGGGATGTTATTTTGGAAAAATCAAATAAAAGGTAGTGTATTTGGATTAAGTGAACACATTACTTACAAAGTTTCTGTTTGAGTAAAATTGTTAATAGAGAAGGCGAAAATGGGAGGTAAAGAATGGTATTTCTTTAGTCTACGCGACCGAAAGTACCCGACGGGTGTGAGAACAAATCGGGCGACAAATACTGGGTATTGGAAAACCACAGGAAAAGACAAAGATATATTCAATAGCACAACCTCGGAGTTGGTAGGAATGAAGAAGACATTGGTCTTCTACAGAGGAAGAGCTCCTCGTGGGGAGAAGACAAGTTGGGTCATGCATGAATATCGACTTCACTCTAAGTCCTCCTATAGAACCTCCAAGGTAACTTCTTTACCTATACTACTATTTTTCATACCAAATAATGCTCATATATGTCATGCTAATTGACTTTTGGAGCTAAAGTATTCCTACAACATGGTGGTTTTTACGGAATATCCACAGTAGCTCTGATCTTAATAAACAAGATGGTATCCATATGCTGAAAAGTAACACAATCTATTTGTTATGGTGTTAATAATAAATGGGCATACTATATAGTAAACATGGTAAACCTGTATATAGCTAGTACTCCTCTCTTTTGCTTTATTCACCAAGTATTTATATATAAACTTACATGCATATATCTCATGTTCATGATTCAAATGGTTTTTGATAATCGAGTTTTTGCTTCCTCTTTTTACAATATTCACAGTGGCTAAGTTGTATGTTTAGTGTGAAGACATAATCCTCATCTGCAGAAGAAAATTGTGGATATAAATTAACACAATTTAGTCGTCATGGTCACAAAGTTGAACCAGTTGTTTCACAAGAAGTATATACAAACTTAATATCCTCAACTTTTTTCCATGGTCAAATGTAAATGCAGCAAGACGAGTGGGTAGTGTGTAGAGTGTTCAAGAAGACAGAAGCAGCCAAGAAGTACATAAGCAATAGCAGCAGCAGCACAAGTCATCATCACCAAAACCAAACAAGAGCCTCTATACTATCAGCCAACAACAACAACCCTAGTTACTCATCGGACCTCCTTCAATTACCATCACATCTACAACCACACACCAGCCTCAATATCAACCAAACCCTCATGGCTAACGCAGTTCATCTAGCTGAACTCTCTAGAGTCTTTCGTGGCTCCACAAGCAGCACAATGGATTCTGCCAATCAGCAGCTAATGAGCTACAACCACATGCCTGTCTCAGGGCTCAGTCTCAACCTTGGTGGTGCATTGGTCCAGCCGCCGCCTCCTACTGTGTCGCTTGAGGATGTTGTCGCTGTTAGCGCTTCATTCAATGGCGAAAACGGGTTTGGAAATGTGGAGATGAGCCAGTGCATGGACTTGGATGGATACTGGCCATCTTACTGATTAGGAGTTGTCACTTTTGAAATATGTTTTTGTTTTCTATCGTTGGTCTGAAGAAGAAAGTTTCGTTTACAGGTTGGTAATACCTTTTGTTTTTGTTTATGTTATTGCATTTCTTTAGCTGCTCAAGGAAAGATTTAAGAATCGAAGACTATAGTCAAACCAAATGTGGTCTGCCTCTATGATTCATATCAAATCCTTTTGCTTACAAATAAAATAAAAGTTTGTATTCTTTTCTTTTTCTTTTGTCATCTAAAAAATTTCTTCAAAAATATTGGAATTACATAGCTTTTTACTCATAAATCCGCAAGACATCTAATACAGTAATGTAAATGAAAACAAAGCAATCTTAAGAAGCCTATATAGCTCTTTTCTTTTTTTGAACCACTTTTTTTTTTTTTCTAAACCACTATAGAAGCTCTTTTCAAAAGATGAAATCTTGATAAGATATGAAAGGTAGAAGCAAGCAGTGACCGAAACAACCCAAAAAGACTTGTATAATTTCAATGTTTCATATCCAATCCTTTTAGTTACTATAACAGTCTCCTGGTCCAGAATATTTGTCTAAAAGGCTTGAAATTGTTGGTTAAATACATTAAGTTTGGAAGCAAACGCAAACAAACAGCTGAAACCCAAGTACTAGTTGCCAAATGGAAAAGATAATGAAGACGAAAGTGATAAGAGTGGTACAAGCCCGCAAATCCATCCACATGAATTACAAAATATACAAACCAAGACTTTACTAGATTTACTCTTTGGATATGTCTATAATCTTCTCTGTATTATAAGACTGAAAACTTTATCCAAAAGGCATCCAGAGAGAGTGAAGAAACACTTTTGCACAGAGAGCTTCAACAAAACAAAAAAGCATACCCTTGGATACCTCTAACATGGGTTGTTTAGGCAACATATGACTGTCGCTGATACACAAAGAGACCGCCTCATAACCTGTCACTACCTGCAAGAGTACAGAGAAAATATATGAAACAGGAGACACAAAAGGCTATACGATCATTCCAAAGTTTCTAACCTCAGTCACTAGTGGCTAATCACTTCTACACTACATAAGTGTTGAATTCGTTCTGGATTTAACAAAGGGACTAAGTGCATACAGGATTTGGAAACCGGACAGACAATATCCAGAGACTCGGTCTATGGCAAGTAAGTTCTGGCTCAGCCAATCGATCAATTCAGTAGCAACAGATTCTTTGTTCATGCTCTCATGATCCTCCACGACGACTAATAAAGTAGAAAGCAAGACGTACCACTAATATTCAGAGTGGAAACAGTACAAATCATGTTACTTCACTTGTCAGAATGATCCCTTTTGGCCCTACGACGAGCATGGCGATGAGAGTGTCGAGCAGGCTTCTTCGTCTTTGTGCTGCAACGAAGATTATAACAAATAAACCATATATCAATGAAAATCAAGTATGGAGTATCTTTATAAGCTAGAGAGAAATGTACTTAACAGTTAAAAGTAATGAATTAGTTATAAAAAACTTGCCAGAAGAGAGAACAGAGGAATTTGTACACTATGAAGATGGGTAACGCCAACAAAGCAGATGCCTACAAAGAACAGTTTTTTTTAAAAAAATTTGTAAGTTAAAGTAAGGAATCAACTAAGAAGCATGTTTGTCTTGAGATTGCAAGACCAGAAAACATACTACAAACCAAATGAACTCTTTGGTGGCGAAAGGTGCGGCCAGCTCATGGCTCTTCAATTTTCTTTCGACATTAGCTTGAACCTTGACAGACATACACAGTTATTATAGCTTAAACGCGAACATAACCTCCAGAAACAGTATTACTGATATCTGGAATCTCTATAGAGCATACACAGTGGCTTGGATTCTGACCTGATGGTGATACGTTGTGGCAGATTTAAGAAACTCTTTGTAGTAGTAAACAGTCTTCTTTGTGTAAGGCTTCATGGTAGCTCTCACCTTATCAACATGTGGTTTTGTGGCCGTGGCCACTTGATCAACGTATGGCTTGCTAAACTTTTTGGCCTCCTGGAGACATCATAGCCGCATTAAGCAGATATTAAGATTATTTTCCATGTAATACTTTTATTAAACTATATAAATAAAAGCTACTTCACCTGGTAATAAGGATCTACATGTTCTTGAAACTTGACAATATGTGGAGTAACTGCACTCTTGGAAGCATGGTAAGCCTCTTTCGCTTTGGTAGATAGTGTTTGTACGTGTGGCTCAACATGCGTTTTCACAGTCTCTTTTATCGCTGGAATATATTTCTGGAAAATAGATTTTCATAAGCACAACAATAAGAGCCTCATCTGAGTAAAAAAATTACATTGCCTTTAATCTGCTTACTGTTTTAACATTAACCATGTGCGGTTCAGCCCATTTTTCAGCTTGAGTCTTCGCTTGCGTTACCTGATAGATAATCAAACTTAATAAGGGATAACTTTGCTCACTAGACCTCTATCGCCACTTAACTGGATAATACAAATACCTTTTGAGTTACTTTATCCATAACCGGTTTCCCGTGGGCATCCCAATGTGTCCAAGAAACAGTCTGAGTTGAGGAATAGCCCAATTAAGTTCATTGAGAGACGTCTTTTATGATAAAACTAGTAAAGATAAACCGTATTAGTCTAACCTGGAAATGAACCCAGTGTACAGCAAGCCAATGGGGAAGCCAAGAGGCATGAACCTTGTCAAATAAACAATTCAATTCTTAATATTCTTCTAAAACTGACCAGCTAACAATGAGTAGAACTCAAACACCAAACAAACACGGTATGGAGGAAGTCACCTCCTGGAGTTCCCTAGCCTTTGTGGCTGCTTCATGCCTCATGCGCAACATTTCTTCCTATAATTTTATATTCATAGTCAGTCAAAGTGTTGGCAGAAACCGAAAGTGTTGGGGGGAACATAAACTCAATCTGAGAGCATCATCATACCTCAGAAATTTTAAGAGCACGCTCAAGTTTTCGTATTTTGCCCTTCTGCTCTTCCTTTGTCCTGTGAAGCTGCAGCACTTTCTTGTTAATATTGGCATAAAACAAAACGCACATATATATCTATCAAGCAACTTGCATACAACTCCAAGTATCTAAATTCAAATCAAACACAAGTACGGAAGTGCAGCCGTTAACATTCCAAAGAAAAAACCATAATACAGAACAAGCCTTATAGCAAATAATGGAGAGCAGTAGAAGCTGACATTGGATATAAATTTTGGCTTAAACCTTTATGAAGTCCAGCAAAAGGTGTCAATGAGTTAGAGAAAATGGATCACTTCACACTACCATTTAAGCTATTTAAATGATTGGAAATGGTGATAATAATGTGTGTAAAGAAAGAATAAACCAAAGGAAGTTAAGAGCATACTTTCTCCAGTCTCGAGTTCAATTCGTTTAGCTTTTTCTCAGCTTCATTACTCCGAGCTTCTGTAGATTCTTTCTCCTTGTTCTTTTGCTCCAGAAAGTTCCTAAGTACCTCAACCTGAATCCAGCAGTAAGAACATTGGATTCCAAATTTTCAAATCAGAGGCATATGAAAGATGATGATTCCTCAAATATAAAGATCTCACCTGCTTCTCTAGTTCAGTAGCTCTTGTTTTAGCTTTTTCCAACACTTCCACAGAATCTGATGAACCCTTTTTCTGGAAACAAGTGAAAGAAGAAAAAAACAATCTACGAAGACTCCAAGCTGAAAACAAGATTGTCCTAAAGATGCTCAAAGAACACTTGAAAATATCTATACAGATATGTCTAAACAAGTAAAACAGTGAAGGTGCAGTACCCTTAGGGAAGAAAGCTGAGCCTCCAAGGAAGAAAGCTTGTCCTGTCTCTCATGGAGAAGTTTATCCATCTCTGCTACTAACTCTTCTCTCCCTTTAACTTCTCTACTTTTCTCATCAATTTGGGACTCTTCACTCAAGACAACCAAAAAACAAAGCTACAAGCTTCAGTGTAGTTCGATACTAAGAATTTAAAAATTCAAAATTGAGCAACAGTTAATTCAGCTAGATCATCTTCAAAAGCTAACCTAGGGCACGGATTTTAGCATTAAGCTGATCTAACTGAATCTCCGAAGCGGATGTCGGTTCTTCACCGGCGTCGGAAAAGACACCGGTGGTGAAAACGAAGAGGAAGAGTAGTAACAAAGCCACGAGCTTCGCGGCCGCCATGTCTGAAACTCGAGAGTGAGTAACAAAAACAAAATGATGATCAATCTCGCCGGAGATTTTGCTTGATGAGGAGGAAGAGAATATGAAATGTGGTTTCTTGGTTAACACGTGGCTACTTTTCAAGATGATTCATTAATAATACCAAAAGATAACTTACCTCTGAAGGTAAAGACAGTGTAAAAACACTGTGATGTCATAAATTATTATACTCCTATATTGCAGACTTTACTAATATTTAAATCAGTGTTATCTTGTAAAGACAAAATACAAACCTCTATAAATTAATATAAATTAATAATGTTAAGACTATAGCAAAACTATAATTTTTTATTAATTTATACATATATTAATTAATCGATATACTAATTGAATCAAAAATTCAATTTGGGACTATAAAATTATATTACTTTACAGAGATTTTTAGTGTATATTAATTTATAAAATATTAATTTTATTATCGCAATTTAAAATATTTTATTCCATAAATCGTGACATGTAAATGAAAAAAAAAACAATATTCAAGTAGATTTTAGAAAAGGGAAATGTGATAAATATGTGATACAAATGTTATTTAGAGTTAAAATTTTAAAATAAAATAAAAATTGATAGTGTTGTTGGGTTGCAGCTGCGCACGTGTAAGTTCACACGGTTCAAGAATTTTGGGTAGGTGGTACAGTCGTACATGAGTAAATGTAAATGGAATATAGTTGGGCCGTAAGAGATTCATGGGCTTCATTTTTTATTTTGTCAAACTTGGGTAATAATGTCGCAACTACTTCTCAGCGACCTTTAACTTAAGCTAAAAGCGGTGTTCTAAAATACGCTAGTCGGACGGTCAACTGTATCTAGACGTATATAGAGACGTTTATGTGGAGTATATACGGTAAAATTTTTTTTTTGAAAAATATATACATGTTAATTATATATGATATAAAGTAAAAACTATCGTCTAAACACCATGTTAAGTAAATTTACAATACTTATTTGATTATATATGTGCCCATGTATGTATATTTTTGGCTTATCTATACTATTAAAAGAGAAAGGATCTTAAAAATTTATTTATAAAAGATTGTTAAACTCTTTCATTAACTAGCAATATATTTGGTCTTACCATAATATTTGACTAACAATACATAAGCTAAAATTTCTCTAACAATAATTTATTACACCACATCTTTTTGAACATGACAAAATTATACAACAAATACAATGTTATTTATTAGACCATATCACACGATAATAATATACACAATATAGTTTTTATATTTTATTATACTCTTTTCTAAACATACAATATAGTTTATATACTTTATTACACTCTTTTCTAAACATCTATATAGTTCCAAATATTTACAAAATCAAATTTAATACAAACAATTTAACAAACCATATGTAAAAAAATAAAACTATATATTTTACGTTTAATTATTTTTTATAGTTTAAAATAAATTTTTTTATTTAATATAAGATTAAAAATTATTTAAAAAATTTACAAATCTATACTACTAAATTAGCCAAAATCAACCAAGTAAATCTTAAGTCTCACAAGTTCAACAAATGTAACTCTTATAAAATGCACACAAAATATAATGTGAGAGAGTAGGTATGGGCATCGGGTCTTCTGGTTGGGTACGGATCGGTTCCTTTCGGTCTAAGTTTTCTGATCCTAAATATTTAGGTATTTAAAATTTTCTGGTTTGGATTCGGGTCGATTTCTTTGGGATCAAGATCCATAATTCAAATACCTACAAAATACCTATAATTTTTTGGTACGTTACAGTCCAAATTGGTTTGCGGTTTTTAGGACTCAAAAAATATTTGAAGTACCCAAAAATTAAAAAAAAATAGTGAAACCCAAAAAATATCCGAAAACACAATAAATACCTGAAAAATATTTAAATTCCCAAAAAACCCAAAGTTTACGATAAATATGACATGAGGAACCTAAGATACCTAAAAACATTTCTTCATACCCCAAATAATTTGAATTTTACCCAAAACTATAATAGGAAATCTGGATCCGAAACTTACAAAAATATTCATAATACTGAAAACACATTCGAAATACCAAATACATATATGAAAAACTCAAATATACTTAATATACATAAAACATTTAATATACTTTGAATACCCAACTGGGTCTTGGATAGGAATATGAATCGAACGAAGACCGCAAGTCGACGAAAAAATCAAATATGTATTTTGTCCTAGATCCAAACCCAAACCACAACTATATTTCTTGGTTGATTTTGGTTTGGTTTTTCGGATCCGGTGAAATATCTAAAGAGTTATATAATAGTGTACATACATAATATTATATAAACAAATTCACAAATTATATAATTTTAAACAAGTGCCCTTCTTCGATATAATGACTTTGTAACAGAATAATGTACGCCAATTCTAAAATATTGATTCACAAATTTTTTTTATAATCGAAAGAAGAATTCATGCTTTCGAAATACGGGTCAAAATTTAGTTTAATATTAAAATTCAAGAAAAATGTGAAAATGTATCCCACATGGGTTTCTGTGAAAAATGAAGCTTAGCAAAAGCTTTATAAAGGAAACACTCGAATGATATCACTATATCTAGTTTGGCTTTTATATATATAATTAAAGACCATAAAATAGTGTGCATGTCATAACTAATAAAAATTAATGTGAATTCAAGCGGTTTATTATGAACAAACCGTATAATCCAACCGAACAAGTAAAAACAGTGACTTGGTCAGCGCCTGCACAGCGTTTATACGTCCAAATTGACCGTATTTTAGAACAGTGACTAAAAGTAACAACAACAAAACAAACAAAACCAATCCACTGCGTTAAAATCATTCACAAAGGCAAAGCTTGGTTTATTTATCTCTTATATATTAAAAAAAAAACATTTGTCATTAATGTGTTCACACTATATTCGTCTTGTGTAAACTTCACATCAGTTTTAGTTTGAGTATGCTGACTACTGACATGTCGGTCTCACAATTACTTAATTAATGTGTTCACATACTATTTTTTTTTTAATTCCACCGCAGACAATTTATTGTGTTCACACTAACTTTTTTTAATCAACTCATGTTAATTCCTGCATTTTTAACTTTTGTATTAGTTAATTGAAATTTTATCCGTAAATAATATCATTTTGAAAGAAAAAATTATAAAATAAAAAAAACCGCATCAATTAAAATGCTGGAATGAGAATATTTTTAGAAATTGAAAGTTTTGTATCTTGCCGAACTTACCCATGGTTGAGGTTTTTTTTACACGAAGACAATTAATAATTGTGGTTGGTTATGAATTAAGGAAAATGAGGTATACCACACACAAAATCAGATCTTTAGTTTAGCCAAATATTGTTTTTCTTTACGGAGTTTTTATATCATGCCAAGAATTAGAAACATAATCAGATTGATAAAAAAATCAGAAATCAGAAAAGTTTAAAAAGGAAAAAAAAATTCGTGAAATCATTTGAAAAAATAGAATTCAGGTGTCGAGTGAAGAGATCTCATTATTTTCTACGCAACTCTAACACTTTTCACTCGATTGTATCGTGTTTTTATTATATTTACCAAAATGTTTTTATAAAAAAAATACACATTATTGGTTATAGACTACGTCGTCAATTTTGCAAGATGCCCAACAAAATTGACACGATGCCCAATAATTTTATTGGTATTCTTATAGTATGGTCTAATAATTATGTATGTTAATAAGCCCAAAATATTTGGTCTTATATTATTCAAAATTTAATGCTTTATATTATTTTATTTTTAGATTTTGAAGTTTTAAGTATATTTGGATTTTTGTTAAAAGAATACATAATTAAAATGGGTACTCGAATCCGAATCTGCAATGATTCAAACCAAATCCAAACCAAATTTTGTAAATATCCGAATACGATTTAAATTTCTAAATCTAAAAATCTAAAATCCGAATAAATCAACTAAATCTGAACGGATATATGAATTTTCATCTTCATCAAAAACTATACAACAAATCCCTTAATACAACATACAATAAATGATCTAATAAAATATTTCAGATCGCGCAGATTATTACCTAGTTAACATAGTAAAAGTTCGCATTTCTAACATTTAGCTTATATAAACGATATATAGAGTTAATTTACTGATCGTGAATCCATTTGGTGTTGAAAGTTAATGATTTTTGACATAATATCAGATTTTGAATAGACATCGATTTTGATCAGAACCAAAACCAATACAGCTCAAAAAGTTGACTGAACTGATCCAATCGATCAGAAATTAGTTTGACCGATTTTACTCAAAATTAATCATAGTATAATAGAATTATCTCTATATGAATTGATGAAATTGATATGAGACTAAATAATGTATAAGCCGCTAATGAATTAGAAGCTCATAAACTTTAACAGAAGATTCTTATAAAATAAACACAATCGACCCAGATATTAGTATGTACTAGGTGCATAGTCTCCGCGCAAGCGCGGAGTCGGGTACATTATAGGTGCATCGTATAGTTTTGTTTACGGAATTTTATTGTTTGTTTATTTTTTTGTCTATAATGTGATTGATGAGACTTTAGATATTACATAGGTTGATGAGTTTGATATAAAAATGAACGAAGAAGTCATATGTTGATATTTTTATATCTTATATGTTGAAAGTTGAGGGTGATGAAACTTGTTAGTGTTTACTTAGGTAGTTGTTTGTATATAAATCAAATAGTGCATGGAAAAAGATAATAAATTTGGATTTAAAATGTTAGGGTTTCAAAATAACTGGGCCCTGAATCTGTGGTTTAGTCTAATACTGAGAAAACTGTTAGGACTTCAACTCTTTTTTTTCTCTATGTCGGGAATGTGGACACTAATTTCCCGATTCATGTAGGTAAAATTGTTTCTTAGTTTGTGAGATTAAAAATCGTAGATTGATTTTAAGCATGATTGATGAGAGGTTTACTTGCATCAGCTTCGTCTGCCGTGGGTGTTGAGTTT
Organism: Brassica napus; assembly: GCF_020379485.1. NCBI lineage: Eukaryota > Viridiplantae > Streptophyta > Magnoliopsida > Brassicales > Brassicaceae > Brassica > Brassica napus. Next base: position 50,054,894 of record NC_063447.1, on the reverse strand, counting down.
CGTCGGCGCCAGATGTTAGACATGCAAGAGAGAAGATCTGAATATGTTAATTTCGTGTTTTGTTTTTTCTTCTCTCGTGTTTTGTGGGTTCCACTCTTTGCTCAGGCTGTACAAAAGATGAAGTCTGGTTAGGCCGTTTCACTTCTCTGAAGTATTCCCTTGATTAACCTCCCACAACATCTATCTTCTGATTATGTCTTGAAGTCGAGGAGCTTCCAGAAAAATTAACTTCCATGTGCTTTTCCGCTTGGAATGGAGAGTTCTGAAATGCCGCATAAAAAATATATTGGCAAATGACTAATGATTGTCAACAACTATCACTATACTAAATAGAAAATAAATCAATGTTTTTTGTTCTGCACAAACTAAAATCTTACAACAGGGTTGTCACGGTTTTTTTTCAGGAGCAAGATCTTTTTCTTCCCAGAAACCATAGTCAACGCAATTCTTGGGAGAGAGCTATCCATGACAGAGGCTAAAGTTGCGTAAATGAAAAAATAGATCAGAAACACAGTAGATTTTTCAGAATAAGGAAAATATGGGATAAGTTGTTGACTAATTACCAGTTTCAGTTGTTGGTATGTCATTCCACTTGAATTTGCATGATTGTAATCTTGCTTGGAGCTGCCAAATATGCTATGTTTACCAATTTCTAGGTTTGTGTTCGCAATCACTTGGAGCACCTAGCAACCTCAAAACGATCGACTTTTACAATGGAATCTGCTTTCAAAGATGGCATGTAATGATTAGCACGTCCGACGGGAGTAAACCTATGAATCACGGAATCTGCAAAATAATATTATCCAACAAAGAATCATGAAATCAATTAAAACAATTATGTTAAATAAGTGTGATAGATCGAAGATTAACTTACCTTTTCATCGAGGAAGAGAACCGTGATTCCCACAAACTCCATGTCTTTCTTGAAGTTCAGGGAATCCCAGAAGCGGAGGAAGCCAGAGGCTATGCTCTGACTACTAAGAGCAAGACGGAGAGACTCGAAGTTTGAGTGACAGACGCCGGGATGCCGGTTTGACGAACTGGAGAGGCAGAGAGAAACATTTTCTAGAAGATGGTTAAAGCTAAGAGGAATCAATGAGTTTTGTGGAGATGCATATTGGGTTCATCAAAGATGAGAATCATATATATATGGTTTACAGAGGGGCTACAAATCAGGAACATTTATGATCAAGCGATTTAAGATGGGGACATGAAGAGTTCACCGGTGAAAAAATAGATTACGAACATACACACGGCGCAACTCTGTAACTCAGACTTGTTTGAGACAATGATGAAAAGCACCCATGTTAAACTACAACAGTTTACAATATAGGAAAACCATAATTATTGCAAACTTAAGCTTTTTTTTTTCATATAACGTGATGAATCTCATTTAAAAATGAAACCCATAACACACTTGTAGACCCGACCCTCAGAGGAAGCCGAAGAAGCAAGGGCTTCCGACCTTCATAAATATATATTAGGTTCGGCCATCAATGTACAAAGGTATCAGTTAGCTTAGTGGTATAAATGTTGGTGTTTATATCTCAATAACCCGGGTTCGAACCATGGGCTTGACACTTTTTCACACTTTTTAAAAGTGGAACCCACAAAACGATGACGTGGCGCGCTGAGGAGTGAGCAAAAACTCAACTATTATAATATAGATTTTGTTCACTTTACATTTTAAAATAATTATTTAAAAATTCTCCGTCAACTACGGTAAATGTTTCTTGAGGATTTTTTGAGTTAGCAAACGTAGTTTTTACCTTTTAGATAACTATATATAAATTTTAATTTAACTTTATATGGATTATGTATTTTAAAATGCAAATATATTTCTAACTTGCATCTATGCGGATCTTAATCTAGTTTATAACAAATTTTCAAATAATAATTGGTCACAATGTTTTTTTTTTTTATCAAACCATATTTATATCTAATCTATTAAAACTGAAGTACAATTAATACTTACCCCTGAGTTTTCCTTAATAATTACCAACTTGTGTCACTCAATCTTAATTATTAGATAAATTAAATAAAATTTCAGCCAAATTTTCTTTACTTCATTTTGCCGAACCCCATTAAAAATCTGATGATCAATCTATGATTATATGGGCTGATATTATGAATTATACAATATAATTTATACTTCTTACAAAGCTTTAATTTTGAATAGTTTTTTGATGTTTACACTATCGAAAACGTGTATACTACAACAATACACGATCTATTAGTATTTAGTTCATATGCACATAATGTAAACATTTATAACATTTTGGTTGTAATGCATTAGATAACTTGTTCTGTTTTAGTGATTTTATATTTAAATCATACAATTTAAGTAATCCAAAGCTGTTATGTTTTTGTTATCACATTTTTGCTTACGTACACGAAAAATTAGAAATATGAGAAAATATTAACTATTAAGACCAAAGGTGTAAATATGTAAACAATATATTTATGTATGATTTTTTATTTAGACCATTCCTTATAAAATTTATCGAATTACACATAATTTAATTAAAATATCTTTTAATATCTTAATCTTTTATTTGAAATACAAATAAAAAAATTGTAGTGTCATTTTAGTAATTATACTTATAAAAGATTTATTACATCTTATATTTCCTTATTTTCATTCATCCTAACTATTTTATTAATTAAATTATTATAACAATATATATAATTAATTATATTACCATGATAATAATATTGCAAATTTTTATTTATTAGTTAATCAACATTAACTTTGTACCATTTATAAAATCGAAATGTAAAATAATCAGTTTTTGCATATGGTTAAAAGTTTGGTTTAGTCTATTTTGATATTTTTATCTTAATTTCAATTGGTGAAAAATTATGTAGCCAACACACATAATTCAATAACATAGTCTATGTGAACAAAATAGTAGCTTAAATTAAAATAATAAAAATGTATTATATATATATATATATATATATTGTCACTTTATTTTTCACACCATATAACTATTTTACTAAATAAAAAACATTTTTCTATTTCACTTAATTTAGCCAAACACATATAAATAGTTTTTAAATTTTTTTTTATAGAATCAGTTAGGCATAGACACTCGGGTACCCATTCAGGTATGTATTGTTTCTTTCGGGTATCAGATTTTTTTGGGTTTGAAATTAGGCCCCGCTTGGACATTATAAATTTATGTGTGGGTTTCGAGTTGGGTCATTTCGGTTAAATTGTTCGGTTCTGATGTATAGAAAACTAAAAATAACTAATATATCTGAAACGAGTTCAGAATATTTGTACCAAAAATAACTATATTATCCGATTCAATATGATATTTTGAATAAAATTAATTATATAGCGACACATCTAAAATATATAACACTAATCATGAAAAATAAATATTAATTTATAAAAATAAAATAACCAATATCCGTGCGGACGCGCGGGTCAAGTTCTAGTTAAATTCAAAAAGAGTTTACTTTGGATGAAAATGACTTGTTATATACAGTGTATATATTTGTAATGTTTAATATCAATTATACAGTTTTAATATTGGGGGGAGGGGTTTGTATTCAAGTGGCTGCGGGGGGCGGGGGGGAGGGGGGGGGGGGGGGGGGGGGGGGGGGTTGGGGTTGGGTTTGTATTCAAGTGGCTTGTTATATTTCTACCCATAATGCGGAAACAAGATGTTGATATGTGAACCAAATCTCTCGAACCTGATATTCGACCCAAGTCACTCAACAACCTACAAACCTTTTAAAGAACTCTCGTCTCATCTTATAATTGCAGTACCCACTCCACACCGTTGGTATGTTCATCACTTTTATAATTGTAAGCCCCGTTAAAGTAACAAGAAATGATTGTACTATCTTCTAATTTTTCATATTTTATTGTTGGATAATCACTCACTATTAATCATATAGCAATCATGAAGGTCGTTACTGAATGTGGCACGTATAGAAGAAGATCCGGAATACAAAGCCAGCTGGTTTTAACAAATTAATTAGCTAATGAATTTCTTGATTATTCATTAGTTTCAATCATTCGGGTTGTTGTAAATAGTGTGGTTACTCAAACTATCGTTAAATATTCTTTTCTATAGAATTCGTGAAGTAATATATATATCACAAAACGTCTTCATTTTATTCCACCTCTATAAAAACTGTTTCACGTTCTGTATCTAAAAACTCTCTTTACCATTGAGTCTGCTAATACATTGGTTTGTTGCGGAAATAAAACAAAAAAAATAACCAAACAGATCTCTTACAAAAAAAAAGTAGAAATCTCTTAACCATGCGGATGTGGTATAGTGTTGAGTTTGAAATCCCCCGTATATTAATCCTACAACATTACAATATATTTTCGTAGCCACGTTTATCATTATGATGATTCTTAGAATCCTTTAAAAAAATAAGTTGGTCCATACAAATATACATATCAAATTGATTAGTAGTGTACAAAATAATATTCTCAATTATTTTTTAAAATAAAGCTACAGAATTATCTAATACGATTAACATATATATGAAAATTAATGATTATGAATAATACATATTTGATAACAATTTTATCTTTTCTCTTTTCTATTTACTTTTATAATATTGAAGAAATAAAACAATCACATTAAACATATAATAAAAAATTTAGAATTTTTTTATATGTTATATTTTAAAAATTTTAAACGACTATAAATTACTAAAAATAGTAAAAGTCCCACATTAAAAATTTTGTGATCAATGAATTAACTTTTTTTTGTTCAAACAAGATACAAATGATCATATATCATATGAATACAAAGTCTCATTAATAAATGTTCATATTATATATATATATATATCTATATTAATATCATTTAAATTAAATTATATATTATATAAATATGTTAATTTAAAAAATTGCATTGAAAAATTATTGAAATCTTAATATTTTAAATTTAAAATTTGTATTGAAAAATCTCACATTAAATTTTTTGTGATTAACGATTTAAATTTTTGGTACAGCAAATATACAAAGGGAATTTTCATGTTTACCACTTTCTTGGCACCATTATTCATGTTTACCACCACTAAAAATACATTTTAATACATTATTCATTAAGTGGCAAACAACTTTTATACTCTTGTTCTCTATATATATAATAAATAATTATTTTCAAAAATAATAAATAAATAAATAATAAAAATAAATAAATTTTTTAATGTTTTCGAATTATACTTCTTCAAATTCGAACTATTTATAATTTTTTTTGAATTTGTTTTCGAATTTATTTTTTCAAAATTTATTTTTCAAAATCGAAAATTCTTTTTGAAACTATTTTAATTTTTTTTATATATTTTTAAAAATATTTATTTATATATTTATTAGAATTCTAAATTTCACATTCCAAAAACCTTATCCCGCCCCTCAACTCTAAGTCTAGATTAGTTAACCAAAAGGGTATAAATGACTTTTATCCTTCATTAAAAGTGAGGATAATGAAAGATAAAAGTGGCTAGTGTAAACATGAAAAATAGTATTATGAATGTGATATTTTTGGCAATTTCCAATATACAAATGTTAATAAAATCATATGCGTAAAAAATATCAATAATAAATATTTATATTAAAATATACTATATATCTATGTCACTAAAGTTTAATTATATATATATATATATAAATTAAATAAAATGATTGTTTTGAATTATTTACCAAGACATGATTGTAAATTAACAAAAGATATTGATATATGTGCTTACAGTTACTCTCATGTATATAGTTTTATGTATACAAATTATTTTTAAATAGGTGGTTTCTAATATGTTATTTAATTTTGACAATCTGAGAAATACAATTTTTAAAATCGAAGTGATTTTTAATATTGGAAGCACTATATATAGATTATTTCATTCATATTAAATAATTTACTCTTGCTTTTTATTTATAAAAAGCCTTTAATGAAATATCATGACAAGATTTCAATCACATTCTTTTGAAATTGTTCGAAGAATGAGAGATTTGATCATTCATCTAATATTTGTTTCTACCTAATACCCTATCTGGCTATTATAATTGTAAGAATAAGAGATTTAAACTACTTATTATAAGTTTCATGGTTTATCATTTAATAAATTAAACAGTTCTTAGTTTATACGTAGTTTACATAAACAAATGGTAAAGTATTATATATATTTTTAATCGGTACACTTAAGTAACTAAACCTTAAAAGCATTGATTAATAAAATAAGTAATTTGTTTTGTCGTTTTAGAATTAGTTATTTTTAAACTGAGCTGGTGAATATATACTAGACAAACATTTATATTTCGAGTCAGCAGTTATATTCTATAACAGCTTGATATATTAGATTTGAACACTAACCTATTAAGAGAGTTTGCCGGTGATTTTCTTCAAAATTTTGATTCTCAGATATGTATCTGGAGTGGAACTAATTTTTACAGTTGTCCATCTTTTTAAAATTGACACTTATGTAATTCACCGAATTCACATAAAAAATTAAAAAAAAAGAAACAAAAGTTATATCAGTGAAACAGACACGAGAACGGAAACACAATTTTATAGAGGTAGAAAATGAAATCACTTATAGAGAGTCAATAATAAACAATCGATGTTGTCTATCTAGTTTTGGTGATTTGTGTCACCGCAAAACTTATTTTCCTTTCTGTGCATATGAAATCTTAAAAATAATTAAAATGAGCTATAATACGTTAACTCTTCAACAACGATGATATATTTAAGAGACCAACATTTGTTTTCGTCATTTTACAATCGATAAAGATTGTAGTGTTACAAAATGTTAAAATCATTTAATGAACAAACAGTAGTACACAAAACTCGCTCCGTCCATACGCACGGATTATCATCTAGTTCGCTTATTAAACTAATTACACGTGTGGTTATAACTTACACGGATATGAAATTATAATAACTTACACGGATATGAAATTATAATTTATGCATTATTTGAATATACATAAAGAAAAAAGGGTATTTCGGAGATTAATATGATATATGGATCTATACGTGGAATATTCCCAGTTAACAAAAAAAAAAGGTATTTTGCCAAAACTAACCTACAACTTGATTTTAACCCCAAACTTATACCCAAACTTGAATCAAATGTAAAACTAACCTAAAAGCCTAGTGAAATTACAGCTCAGCCCCTTGTGATCAAACAAAAAAATAGAAGCCATTTTTACGAATATAGCCCTAGTAAATCGTCTGAGTCGTCTGAGATGTTGGAAGTCGTCTGAAGTGTAAGTCGTCTGGTACCGGTTTATTTTAAAAATAATTTATAAATCTTGTAAAAAAATATTTTGATGCGTGAAAAATAAAAATCAAGTAATTATAAACAGTTTTAAGTGATATAAATTAAGATATGATAAAATTGATTTGTTTTGAAGATAGATGAGTGGAAGTAGTGAATCATGAAATACTTTGGTTTAGGAGTTTGACAAACATATGTTGTAGTATTGTATGTATTGTTAGGGTTAGATTTTGGAAAACTAAAATGTTTTTTTCAAAAATTAGTTTTCACCTATATGTGTTTACTTATGTGTATAGTAAACACTTTTCAAGTTTGATTTGATTTTGTGAAGTCTTTAATTAGATAATTAAGTTTAGGGGTTATGTTTAGGGTGTGGACGACTTATATTTCAGTCGTCTGTTGAATAATTTACTCGGACGACGTATATTTCAGTCGTCCACATCGTACCGAACCTTTAATTTTACCAATGTACGTTTTAACCTAACCGGATCATTTTACTCGGACGACTTACATTTTAGTCGTCTGGTGAAGAAATTAAAACAGACGACTTACATGTAAGTCGTCCAAATATTCCCGCCTAAAATTTTTTTAAAAAATTATTTTTCCGCTTAAATAATTTAAACCAGACGACTTACTTGTAAGTCGTCTGGAAAGTCTTCCATTTTAGTTTCCCGCTAAAAATATTTAATTTCCCGCTAAAAATATTAAACTCTTCTGGACGACTTACATGTAAGTCGTCTGTTTTAATTTCTTCACCAGACGACTGAAATGTAAGTCGTCCAGGAAGTCGTCTGAGTCAAAAATATTTTACCTAATTGGATTTTTTGTCTCCCTATATAAAGAAAAATTTACACATTCTCTCTCCTCCTATCAAATGGCTGCAAGAAAAATGTAATGTTCATCATTCTAAAACTCTCCAACCTCTCTCTAATCTCTTTGACTTGAAAACACCAAACTTTAAATGAATTTTTCAGTTTTGTCTCATGTATTTCTTACTAATCTATCTCTTTTGCAGGTTTTTAATCAAATGGTACTCATCTTCCACTAATTTAAAGGTAAATCTATTAATTTTAGATATGTATTTTTGTGTGTTCTATAAATGTAGATTTATCTAATCTTCCACTCATTTTCTCTATTTTTAAGTCGTTTGAACGTTTTTGGATATGCAGGTTTTTCAGATCTGGATTTGATATGCATGTTTTTCAGATCTGGAAGACTTCTTGGACGACTTACCTGTTAGTCGTCTGGAAGTCGTCTGGACTTCTTCGAAGTCTTCTGACAAAGTCGTCTGGACTTCCAGGAAGTCGTCTGGACTTCATGGAAGTCTTCTCACGAAGTCTCCCTTTCATAATAGATCTGAGCGTTTTGGTAAGTTCTTATGTCTGATTTTTCTTCATTTGATAACTTCTTGTTGTATAAAGTTCTTACTTTTTTCCCAAACTAAAACTCTCCAAACCCACTCTAATCTCTTTGACTTGAAAACACCAAACTTTATATGAATTTTCCAGTTTTGTCTCATGTATTTCTTACGAATCTATCTTTTTTGCAGGTTTTTAATTAGATGGTACTCATCTTCCACTAATTTAAAGGTAGATCTATTATTTTTAGATATGTATTTTTGTGTGTTCTGTAAAGGTAGATTTATCTAATCTTTCACTCATTTTTTCTGTTTTTAAGCCATTTGAACGTTTTTGGATATGCAGGTTTTTCAGATCTGGATTTAATATGCAGGTTTTTCAGATCTGGAAGACTTCTGGGACGACTTACCTGTTAGTCGTTTGGAAGTCGTCTGGAAGTCGTCTGGACTTCTTGGAAGTCTTCTGACAAAGTCGTCTGGACTTCCTGTAAAGTCGTCTGGACTTCCTGTAAAGTCGTCTGGAAGTCGTCTGAACTTCCTAAAAGTCTTCTGACAAATTCGTCTGAACTTCCTGGAAGTCGTCTGGACTTCTTAGAAGTCGTCTGGGCTTCTTAAAAGTCGTGTGGTCTTGTCTACTCAAGTGGAATCCAAGCTTGTCTTTGTAGAGGAATGATCTATAATAGTTTTGTTTGTGGTCTGTTTTGTGAATTGCATGTCTACTCTTTTAGTTGTGAATTTTTTGTAAAATCAGTAATAATGTTTTTCAAGATGTATTAAATGTGCTAACAATGTGTTTACACATTTACAAATCAATGAAATAATAGACTTCAGTAGCCTTTTTCTTATCTTTGGATCTCTCATATGCAATAATAAACTCCAATAGCCTTTTTCTCATCTTAATAAACAAGAATGTTGGTAGCTTTATATTGATACAACATTTTAAGAAGCATTTTAACCCTTCTTCCAACTCATAACAATAGTCATCATTATTGTCTATAACAATAATACTTAAGAGATGGAAACAAACAATAGTAACTAGTCAAAGCATATCATATTTTATTATAAGTTTGCGTTGAAAAATTTAGTCAAATTTAGTAAAACTAAGGAAGAGAACATATTTTGTAAATATGAGTTTTACATATCTTGAAATTACTTATCACTCTTAAAAATACAAGTTATTCAAAAACTAGCGGAGAAGACGCGGACGACTTCAATCTAAGTTGTCCAGACGACTAAACTATACGTCGTCTGGTCAACGCAGAGGTTATTTTTGCAATTGACTTAGAAATCTGTTATTTCGGACGACTGAAAAATAAGTCGTCTACTATTGTTTTGGCTAAAAAAAAACTCCAAAAAAGCTAAATGACTTACATTTCAGTCGTCATAGGTTAGTTTTGCATTTGACTGGATTATTTCAGAAGTTTGACTTTTCTGGACGACTTACATTTCAGTCGTCTAGTGAAAATTAAAATAATAATATTTTTTTTAAAAGTAGACGACTTACAGTTAAGTCGTCATAGGTTAGTTTTGCAATTGAAAAAAAAAACTTCAAGATTTAATTATATACAGACGACTTATAATTCAGTCGTCCACGAGACGACTGAAATGTAAGTCGTCCAGGATTTACGAGGTTTGACCAGAATCTCGGAAAAAAATTCTGGACGACTTACAAGTAAGTCGTCTCGTGGACGACTGAATTATAAGTCGTCAGTGTATAATTAAATTTTGAAGTTTTTTTTTTCAATTGCAAAACTAACTTATGACGACTTAACTGTAAGTCGTCTACTTTTAAAAAAATATTATTATTTTAATTTTCGCCAGACGACTGAAATGTAAGTCGTCTGGGGAAGTCAAACTTCTGAAATTATCCAGTCAAATGCAAAACTAACCTATGACGACTGAAATGTAAGTCGTCTAGGTTCTTTGGAATTTTTTTTGAAACCAAACAAAAACAGACGACTTAACTTTCAGTCGTCTCAGGTTACAGATTTCAAAGTCAATTGCAAAAATAACCTCTGTGTTGACTAGACGACTTCCAGGTAAGTTGTCTACAGCCAGACGACTTCCCAAGTAAGTCGTCTGACGAACAGATCTGGAAAAAAACTCGATGTCATACCTTAAATTGGTGAGATAAGTTCGTTAGCATACATAAGGCTTCTCCAAGCACACATAATCACAAACGAAAGTAACACACCCAAAATCGTTAGCTTCTATGACTCTATGAACCATAAAAAAATTAGAATCAAAATCTTGGGTTTTTTTAGCTCATTGTGGAGAGAAAGTGAGAGATATGTTGTGTTTAGTTCACAAGAATGGAAAAAGAAGAAGGGTAAATCGATTTTGGGAGCATTAAGAGCTTCAAATTGGTTGTTCATGGTGGTTGTGGTATTGATGACAATGACAATCTTGTAATTACTTGAAGATGATGAGGGTGAGAGAGTAAAAATGTTATTTTCGAAAAAAAAAAAAAATTGATGGCATTTTCGTAAATTATATGAACTTGTGGGGTGAATAGGGCAAAACCAATTTAAAAAAAAAAGAGGTTAGTTTTGTGTTTGACTTTAAATTATAGGTCCTGCAAAAAAGCCCCAAAAAAAATGTATATATATATATATATATCAACGGATATTAGAAACTTCAATGTGTTCTTCTCCTTTATTAACCTGACTTGCTAAATGTTAAGAAACTTTCAAGAAGATCTTTAGAAACTTTCAATACGTATTATACACAAAATCACATGCAACGTAACCACAATAACGTGTAATTGTATTCCCGACACGAACCGTTACCGTATTATATTGTACGGGACATACGATTTTTTGTTTTCTAATTACAAAATAATCCAAATATCGATACTTATTACATTACCTTTAATAGAGCGTCATGCTAAGTGCTTCCCCACTAATTAACCACCGGCACATGCACACCGTAAGAACTTTAAATTCGAAAACACTTTCGTGAAAATTTTTAATGCTCAAATAATAAACCAGCTTAGTCAAAAGAAATTAGTGACTAAACTTCATCCGTTCACTAACATTTTAATATTTACACGATGCTGATTCTCGGCAGTATATTATATAATCTCTCTATTCATCCTTTGTAATCATACCTAAAAGAGAAGCAACACGGTTTGGGAAAAGTTTGCAAAACTTTAAGCATTGTCTTTAAAAGCATTGTCTACAGAAGAAAATTAGAAGCAATTGTTTTCAACAGCTTGAAGCTTAAAAGAATTTAATAAAAAAATTAAAAAAATTAAAAAAATTAAAAAAATCATCTTTCAACAAAAAAAGTTATTAAAAATCAACGGCAACTTTTACTGTATTTGTCTGAAAGGACAATTTTTCCAAATAGTCATTTTTAAGTTTTTGTCACAAAAATAGTTCAAAAAACGAAAATAACCAAAATAGGATCTCTTTTTATTTTGAATTTTTAATATTTATTTTTTATTTTTCAAAATTTGAAACTTTATCTCCAAAAATCCACCCTTAACTCTAAACTCTAAATCTAGATTAGTTAACCCTAGGATAAAAATGCATTTTTACCTTTTAATAAGGCTATATTAAGGAATTTTTCTTATATTTAATAGGTAGAAGTTTTTTTTTTTTTTGAAAAAGGTAGAATTTGTTTTTGTTGGTAAGAAAAATCAAATGCATTTCATTCAAAATATTTGTCGTCGAGACTAATCATTATGTCACTCTTTTTCTTTTTGCTGAAGAAGTATCTTGTTGTACTCATACATACATACATACATAATTATGGTATCAAGCTCCAAATTATATATATATATATATATATATATATATATATATGTATATATATATATATATATGTATTTATACGTTTTAAATTTTTGACAAAGTTAAATAAAAGATTCGAGCCTTGACAAAAATAAAATATTAAGCGATTTCTTGTGCAGGACATCTTGTATTCACCTGTTACCAATGAAATCTATCAATTAATATTACACATAAGATTAAACAATAGATTTTAGGGGGAAAAATAGACACTATCTTGTCTATTACAATTAAGTAGACTTGAGTTGAGAAGTTTTTTTTTTTTTTTTTTTTTTTGCTAAAAATGTAAATTTCATTACCAAAGCAATGTAAGTCTGAAATACAAGAGTAAACTTGAATTCTTGAAACAACTACCGTTGAAATCAATATGCGCAAAAGAAACCTCCTAGTATCAAGTATCTAAGAAGGCACCACTGTTAAAGTTCAAATTTCTTTTCAACATGCTGGTTTAGATAAATAATGATAACCCTCAAGAATATAATTAGCTCAATAGTTTAACTTAAAAACACAGAAAGATAATCAACCTTTTAATTCTTCATTAAATTAAATCAGAAGTCGAAGGTCACCTAGTTACCACCTCTATATATATCCCTCATCACTATACACGTAGAAAGAAAACAAACAGCAAACCATCACATAAAACAAAACAGAGCACATAAACCATTTTGTGTCTTTCTGCCTTCTGTCTCCGCCATGGAAGCTAAGAAGTCCAACAAGATCAGAGAGATCGTTAAGCTTCAACAGATCCTCAAGAAATGGCGGAAACAAGCACATGCATCAAAAACAGCCGACAGCAAGGAAGACAACAATAGCAATGGCGGAGGAAGCAAGGGCATCAAGTTTCTGAAGAGGACACTATCATTTACAGATGCAACAGCTGTGCCTAAAGGGTATCTAGCTGTCTCGGTCGGCTTAGAGAAGAAGAGGTACACAATACCAACCGAATACCTTAGCCACCAAGCTTTCCATGCTCTTCTGCACGAAGCAGAAGAAGAGTTTGGGTTCCAACAAGCCGGTGTCTTGAGGATTCCTTGTGAAGTTGCTGTTTTTGAGAGCATGTTGAAGATAATGGAGGACAAGAACGAAGGGTACCTGGTGACAACAACAGCTAAACAGGATTGTAAATTCAATAAAGCAGCAGATGACAAGACGAGATATGGGCATCCATCTGGTTGCCCTCCGACTCCTTCACACCAACCTCACAGCCCAATGTGCAGATAGTTTCCTTCATTGATGCTTTGCTTCTGTCCTCTTCCTCTCTTGTTGACTTTGAGCCATTCTGCTTATTTCCATCTTCCCACATTTTCTCTAGGGATTTGGATTTGTGTGCTTATAACTTCTGAGAGGTTTTTCAATTCTGCTTATTTCAAGTTTTGGTGTACTTTCTCAGAAGTACCCACCAGGCCATTGATATAACCATCTATTCCTTGATGAAATAGCAGTAATCTCGTGCACAATAACTAATCCAATACCGTATGAAGTGAATCAAGCAAAAACAACGTCTGAGCTTTTTATACACAAAAGATTTTAACCATAAGTAATCTAGTCGACTGCATTTGCAACGCAAATCAGTAGAAACATGTCATGCAAGCAAGTCCATGGCACAACCTTCATGATGTTACCAAAGAATTTGAATGTCTATTAGTTTGTAGTATCATACGAGTTCATATATGATCTTAGCAGATAGAACCTAATGAATCTGGAGGATATCAAACATCTGCATTATTGTCCTTTCTAAACTCACAAGATTCCTAAATGCTATCTTGATTAAGAAATAAGAAGAGACAAGAAAAGGGAATGGTTCATGTTTCTGCAGTTTGCGTTCTTTCCGGAACAACCATGTGAATAGAAGTTGCAATTATGTAAGCAATCATGGATTAATAATCAATAGTGTAATCATACTAAAAATCAATAAAAATAATCACCAACTGGAATGCGGTTGTTAAACTATATAAATGAAAAAGGTACGGTATCCTAAGCTAGTCTTACGGAAACTAAAAGCTATAATAATGATACTTAGTAATATAATAAGGCAATAACAGAATCACATGAGCATTCTTAAGTAGCCCCATTATTGCGTTCACATGCATATATACCTTCCATCTCGAAAAGAGTACGGCAAATCAAAAGGACTGATCCCATTAACCAATCAGGTATTCAAGAAACGTTTCATGGAAATCATATGTAAACTAATGATTGTGAAAGTCAAAACATAAACGTGGCGATTTCGAGATCCGATAATTCAGAAAAGGTCACATGACATATGTATCTGAGATCATGTAATACCATAAAAAACTATTGCCGTAATACATGTGCGCTGATCTCCTGAAGATGATGGACAAGATAATGAAATAAGATACTTGGAGAAAGAATAGTTGCAGATTCTATAAAAAAAGATCAAGAAACAAATTAACAAGAACAAACCATATGCCTTGGAATCATAAAAACCGTTGATAGTTTTCAAGATAAACCGACAAGGGAATCCCGTTTTTTAAAGGCATTGTAACTACAGCGACACATTGAAGACCAAAAAATAAATAAACAGGGAAACATAAAGATCAGATTAATTAATGTTTAACAATTACAAATGTGCTTATATATAAGGCTAAATTGGAAATGTGAGCTTGACGAGTAAGAAGAAGAATAAGAAGAAGAGTAAGTTATATATAACAAAAGATGGAATAGTTACAGATTTTATTTAAAAAAAATACCGCAAGATCCAGTAGCAGATTAACAAGAGCAATTGCATATAAATTTATTATATCAATGAATGTACAATTGCATATAAATATCTACTGAAGACAGTTCAATCACTTATCAGATTAATGTTTAACAATTACAAAATGTGCTTATACATATGACTAAATTGGTTTGAGCTTGGGGAGTTATATATTAACAACAACAAATAGGAAAAGGAAAGGAACCTGAAAGTGAAACACAAAAGGGCCTATCACTAAAGATAGGACAAGGATAGCTTAGAACAAAAGCTCGTCGCCGTCTTCTGGATTAGGAAACGTGACACACTTGAACACTTTACACCTTTTGCATAACACATATCCCACCTGTTAACCACAGCTTCATTGGTCACCAAAAGCATGAGACAAAAACAAGTTAAAAAGAGTTTTGTAATGAAAGTATGACAACGTACAGCTCTACAAGTGGGACAGCGACGGTAGATTTTCTTGTTCTCGGATTTGACATTAGTTTTCTGCCCTTTACAGAAATCGCAGAGCAACCATCCTTTCCCGTTACAGTCCTCACACATTATCGCAGCCTCATCATCCTCTTCTTCTTCGCCCCCCTTCACGTGATCAATTCACTCAATCATTTCTCAAAATCATACCAGTTTCAAATTTCAGTTTCGTAAGTTGGTACCTGTGACTGCTCGAGCTGGCGTTCTTGTTGCTGAAGTGGAGCGCATCGAAATGGTTTAAACAGAGAATGGCGATGCCGACGCAACGAGGATGAATCAGGCGACGAGGGCGATGATGGCATGAAGCGTAGATAAGGAGGGTGTAACGTTATCCAAGTCGCCATTTTGCTTATCTTCTCCCCTATCCAATCCAGCTTCCGTGGCCGTTGGTTGATTCCCAACGACACAGGTTCCGAGTGACCAATTAATGGGCTGATAATGGGTCAAGTCAAGGCCCATTAGTAACTCTTTTAACTTTTTTTTTTTTTTTTTTTTGAAACACATCTCTTTAACTAATCAATTCAATTCACGTGTATAAAAAGAGGTTTGTTTTCAATGATATAAATGAAAAAGCCAAGAAACTATAATCTGTTATTGCTTTGCGGGAATCAGATAAATGTTAGCTAACATTGACTTGCTAGTTAGCTGAAAATCTACTATGATTTGCTACAATAAACCGTCATTTTTATCCACAAGTTCACTAACTTTGAGTTCAAGCTTCTAGGCTATCTTCTTTCAGGTGGTCAAATGATATGCCGGTTGAAGTACCAAAGCCTGGTAACATATTGGTTTGGTTTGGTTTTGTTCTTCGTTTGTTATCCCTTTTAACACACATATACAGTATTCCCAAATGCATAACCACTATATTGTTGCAAATTATCATTCGTCTCAACTTCAAGCATAGCTCGATTGACCATAACAGAAACAAACTATCGAAACAATACAGAAGAGTCTTATTCCTAAACACAAGTGCTACTTATATGTATTGTATTCATGGAGAAGAATCTTAGTCCTTCCAATAATACCAATAATATATCAACCCAATTCTAGCGTTTTCCATGAGATAAAACAATATCAAATCTCATGTACTGACTCAAATCATGTCTCAGATGATTCTGGGAACTTCATCTCTTGGGCAAATTCTGTAGTCATCTTCAAGAAACCTTCCATGTGAACTTGCTTCCATTCCTTTTAAAGAAATATATACAGTAGCAAGTCACGATACAGAGAAAGAGTTACATACATGTAGTGCCTAATCCATGAACAAGTTAAGACATAACTCACCTCGAAGTCCCATGTACCGTACAGATCAGGATCATCTTTGTTGGCCCAGATGTATGCCTTTGTTTCCAGTTTCTCTGAGCTATCCTGTTCGATTAAAGAAAGAAACAAACATAAAGGTCTCTCTGCATCTTTTATTAAATCAGAGCTTTATATAAAATTATATGAAACTTGACACAACTCACTGTCAGAAAAACATTAACGTTCTCTCTTTCATACTCGATATCTTCAAACTCATCTAAAATGTAAAGTTCATCATCTGTGATCCCAAACAGTACCTGCAATTTAAATTATTACAAAATCTCTAAAATTGGAATCACTTAGGCATGATTCTATCTTGAATTCGAACCTTGCCAGAGACTTTATCGGCCGGAGCTGGTAGAATCGCGGGGTAAACACGTCCTCTGATGCTGAATCTATGGCTGCGAATTATTCATCATCAATTTTAATTCGATATCATCAATGAGAGGGAGAGAGAGAAAAGGGATCGTACAAATCAGGGAGGATCGCGGGGGATGTTGGAGGGACACGGTTGAGGAGGAGACGAACGACGTCGTCCGCCATGAGGCTACCGTAGACGAACACACTGTGCATTGCTACTGTACCACTCATCGCTGACTTTGATCGAGAGAGCCTTCTTCGATTATCAGACGATTGAGTTGAGTCGGCCTCAGGACATAAGTGAATAGTGTTGTTCGTTTGGTTTTGTTAATAGATGGGGCTGATGATACTAGTTGGGCCGGGTAATAATATTATGGGTAAAGATTTCGGAAAGAACGGAAAAAGAAACGACTCTGCTGGGGATCGAACCCAGAATCTCTGGTTTCGTAGACCAGCGCCTTATCCATTGGGCCACAGAGTCGCTTGTGATATTTACGAGTACAAAATATATATAACGTTTGTTGTCTTTTGATTATGAGTTTACAAAACATACTATATTTCTATTTGGTTATCGGGACTTTTGTTTTGTACAAAACATATATATAACTTCTATTTGGTACCCCCAATCACTTTACAACTTTCTAGGTTTTCTGATTTTTCCTTTGCTGGTTTTGGAACCAAAGAAAGTCAGGATCTGAGATTTTGATATCATAGATATTTTGTAAGAACTTTTATAAAAATTAAAACAATTTGGGAGTCTATGCCTATGTATATTAATTATTTTAAATAATTTTAGAGGCCAAAGCCAATTGATTGTTGCCCAAAACCGGTACTCATGAATCAAAGATACAAAAGCTAGATTCAAGAAAGAGTATGGCTTAGGGTTAGGGTGCAAGAACACTCTCGTTGGAACGTACTTGTGGTGGACCATCACTTCCAAATGCAAAAACCAACTTAGTGAGGGTGAACTCACGGAGAATGGTGTCGGTATGGCTGCCTCAAAATACATATACTGCTATCCGTATTGGTGAGAAAAATGCTCCATATTTCATGTGATGTTGTACTCTCAAAAAATGAATGCTCCATATTTCAGTAATTTTAGCCACCTACGAAAGGTGGTCAAAGGTGATCACATCACATAGCTACCTTCTCGTGGAGGATCCATATAATCTCAGGGTAGGATCAAATCACTATAGCCCCCTTTGATTCAACGTATCATGTGTAGGTGTAGCCAGCTTTGATTCAACCATACATGGTCTTGCTTGATTAGTTCTTTCAATCTTTCCTAACCCTCGCCAAAATAAAATGATTAGATAACTACAAAAAGAAGCTTCCTAAACAAGTTATCTTTTTTTTTTTTTTGTAAAATGGTAGGAAATTTCAGTTAATAGGAAAGAGAAGCGGAGAAGAAGGGGAAGCGTCCATAGAAAGAGAGAGAGGAATGAAAGACTTAAATAGAAACTCTCTTCCTCTTCATCCTCTCATTTTGCTTTCCTACAAACTTAAACAATAATGAAAAATAACTCGGCAGGTTTCAGAGACGAAGAGACAAACCCAAAAATTTAAGACAACAAACAACAATAAAAACAAACAAAAATTCCATCTTCAGACAACAACAACGTCCCTGAATCTTGAATGAACGCAAGAGAGGTACAAAAAGATGTGGCTAGCGAAGAACAATAGCGTGGGAATCAAGGAAGGAGGATCGACTGGAGTTGTGGCTGTTGCTATAGACAAAGAGAAAAGTAGCCAACACGCTCTTAAATGGGCCGTTGATCATTTGTTGCAGCGAGGCCAATCTGTTATCCTCGTCCATGTCAAGCTTCGACCTTCTCCTTTAAACAACACCTCTTCTCTTCATGCTTCCTCCGCAAGTAAACAAATTAACCCTTTCTCTTCTTCTTATTATGTATTCTTCTGTTTCTGATGGTTTATGTTTTTGTTTCAGAGCTGACTCAAGAACCTTCATTAGTATGCAGAGATCCAGAAGGCGCTTCCAAGGACATATTCCTTCCTTTCCGCTGCTTCTGCACCCGCAAAGATGTGAGTTTTCTTGTTTCATAGAATCTTCTTCTGTGTGTATTCTTCTCTTCTTGTAAGCTAATGAAGAATTGTCTAGATACAATGCCAAGATGTGTTGATTGAGGAGTACGATGTAGCCAAAGCATTGGTCGAATACGCAAACCAAGCGGCCATTGAGGTTTTGGTGGTTGGTTCCTCCAACAAAGGTGGCTTTCTCCGGTTCAACAAACCAACAGATATTCCTGTTGCCATAACCAAAACCGCACCTGATTTCTGCACGGTTTATGTCATATCCAAAGGAAAGATTTCAACAATGAGATCAGCTTCTCGCTCTGCACCAACCAATGCTCCTCTACGCAGTCCTATTCAACCGCCAAGCTTAAGGCCACCTCAACCTGTGCCATCTACTTCCAATAACATGCGAGGTTAGCTCATCTTCTTTTCTGCTTCTTTCTCTTGTTGATGATTTCACCTTAAAACTTTTATCTTCCTTTCTTGCAGCTGACAGACAGTCTTTTGAGTCACAACGCCGGTCCATGGAGGATCGCAGGTCTGTGGAGGATCGAAGGTCCGTGGAGGACCAATCAGACTCATTCAGGTACATGACAGTAATTTTCCGGTTTAGGAGGAAAAACACGATTTTACACTTTTTTGTGAAAAAACTCAGATTTTTTTTTGTTTCAACGAGATTTTTTGTTTTGGTGGGAAAATTCGATTTTGTCGGTTTTGGTAAAAAAAAAAAAATAATTTTACGGTTTTGGCAGAAAAATTCGATTTAGCTAGATTTCTGCTTTGAAAGAAAAAGTAATTTTGCTGTAATTTTACTGTTTCTACAGTAAAAATCCAATTTTCTGTGATTTTGGTGGAAAACCTAGAAGACTTCCTTTTATCTCTTGTGTTTTCATTTATACATTCATCTTGATAACTCACCGCCATGAAACTGAAACTCCATTGGATGAAAACAGATCTCCTTTTACTAGAAGAGGCTATGGAAGATCATATGGGGACCTATCTGTTCCAGAATCAGACATATCCTTTGTCAGTTCTGGTAGACCAAGCATTGACCGTATGTTCCCTAATATAAATGACATGAATGATCCAAACCGAACTCCTCCTAGGCTGTCCAATTTCTCTGATATGGACTATGGTCCTAACTTTGAGTCCTCCTCCAACTATGGAAGGAGATCAGTGGATGTAAACTCACCTACTGATCTCTCGTCTGGTTCTTTTGAGAATGAAAGGTTTTCCTCCGCGTCAGCAATGGTAAGATCATACCTTAAATATCATTTGTTTGATCTATATAGTTTATTGAGATTGTGACAATCAATCACCATAAGCAGGATGATGTAGAGTCTGAGATGAGGAGGCTTAAACTGGAGCTGAAGCAGACAATGGAAATGTACAGCACAGCTTGCAAAGAAGCACTTACAGCAAAACAGAAGGTACCGTGGTTTCTAACAAACACAAGTGTTTCAGTTTTGTTCTTAACGTGTTCATATTATCACAGGCCACCGAGCTTCAGCGTTGGAAGTTAGAAGAAGAGAGAAAACTAGAAGAGGCAAGACTTGCAGAGGAAGCAGCATTGGCCATTGCAGAGAAAGAGAAAGCGAGGTCAAAAGCAGCTATGGAGGCAGCTGAAGCAGCTCAAAGGATAGCTGAACTAGAGTCTAAGAAGAGAGTCAACGCGGAGATGAAAGCTCTCAAGGAGTCTGAGGAGAAAACAAAGGCACTTACCGCTTTAGCAAACAATGATGTAAGGTATAGGAAGTACTCCATTGAAGAGATTGAAAGTGCAACGGAGTTTTTCGCTGAGAAGTACAAGATTGGAGAAGGTGGCTATGGACCTGTCTACAAATGTTATCTTGATCACACACCAGTTGCTGTTAAAGTTCTTCGTGCTGATGCAGCTCAAGGAAGATCTCAGTTTCAACAAGAGGTGAAAAAGTTCTTCACTAATCTCCTTAGGCCTAGACACATTTATATGAACCGAAAAACCAAACCAAACCAAAAATGAGGATCGGTTCGAGTTTGCTATCAGTTACATGAGCGGATCCTTATCTCTAGAACCAGAAAACGAAACCAAACTGGAATCGAACCAAAAACCAAGTCATTAGAATACTTTTTAAAATAATCAGATAATTTGGAAATATTATTTATAAACCGAAATATTCAAAAAACAAGTCATTAGAATACTTTTTGTTCAAAATATTTTAAATTATACGAATTATCCAAAATATTATATGAAAACTCGAAAAATCTGACAATTAATTCGAAATCCCGAAATTTATAACTATTTAACCCGAATTAACCAAAAAAATCGGAACCAAATGAGGTCCGAAGTTACCTTGGATATTAGTCGGTTTCTAATTTTATTACATGAACCGAATTGAAAACCAAAATAGCCTGACTATTTTTTTCTAAATATCCGAATAAATCACAAACCTCTAGAATTAAATAACCAAATTCCCATGGCTAAATCTCTACTTCCTCTATTTATCTTAACTTAGAGTTTGTCTTTTTGTTTGATAAATATGAAACACAGGTTGAGGTATTGAGCTCCATAAGGCATCCTAACATGGTTCTACTTCTTGGAGCTTGTCCTGAATGTGGATGTTTAGTCTACGAGTTCATGGCCAACGGGAGCTTAGAAGACCGCCTTTTCAGACTAGGCAACAGCCCGCCTCTCTCGTGGCAGATGAGGTTCAGGATCGCTGCAGAGATCGGCACTGGACTCCTGTTCTTACACCAGGCTAAACCAGAACCTCTGGTGCACCGTGATCTCAAACCGGGGAACATCTTGCTAGACCGTAACTTCGTCAGCAAAATCTCTGACGTTGGTTTAGCAAGATTAGTCCCACCCACGGTTGCAGACACGGTGACACAGTACCGCATGACTTCAACTGCTGGAACGTTCTGTTACATCGACCCGGAGTATCAGCAGACAGGAATGTTGGGTGTGAAGTCTGATATCTACTCGCTCGGCATTATGTTTCTGCAGTTGATAACAGCAAAACCACCAATGGGTTTAACTCATTATGTCGAGAGAGCACTCGAGAAAGGGACTTTGTCGGATTTACTCGATCCTGCTGTTACTGACTGGCCAGTTGAGGACACAGCAGAGTTTGCTAAGTTAGCACTGCAATGCGCAGAGTTAAGGAGGAAAGACAGACCTGATCTTGCTAAAGTTATATTGCCGGAGCTCAACAGATTAAGAACACTCGCTGATGAATCTCAGCTAGTCTCTCAATAGTCCCGGACCATCTCCGAGCCTCTAAACACAAGAAGTGGCAACCTTACAGGACTATTGTATAGCATCTCAGATCAAACTGGAGGTGGTTACAGTTTTTAATTAATGTAGATAAAAATCTTTTTAAATATGTTTATGTGAAAAGGAGAAACTCAAGAACTTGCATGCTCGTAGTATAAGGAGATGCAAGTAGAGTGTCTTACACTTGTAGATAAAGTGTTTCAAAATTGTACAGATCATTCTTGTAATCTAACTTAACCATATATTAAAAGTTATCACCATACCACAGACAATTGATTACGCAATTTCTAAGTTTTATGATCAAAAACACATGAGGTAGAGAGATTCTTGGTAAAAAATAACAGATGAGAAAAGATAATTTAGTAGAAATTCAATTAAAAACAACAAGTAAAGCCGCAAAACTAATATCTAAAGGGTCTTAAAGAGAAACAATTGAGAAGAAAACAAGAAGCTACAACTCTTGAATCTCAAACAAGACCAACAAAATTACTCCCAACCAGCAGCTGGAACTGCTGATGTGGGTGGCACAGCAGTGTCCCATCCATCTGCAGCTGGAGCAGCTGAAAAGAACGATTTAACATCTGACATCAGATTCCGATAAAGCAACAGAGAAGCTAAAGCTAACTAGATCTTGTCAAAACTTACCACTGTCATCATTCCAAGAAGCAGCTGCAGGAGCAGCGCTGATTGGCTGCTGAGCATCTCCTGTCCATGAAGCATCAGGAATCTGAGCAGTGGTCCATTCTCCACCGGCAGCTCCATATTCAGGTGCAGGGAGTCCAAAATCTGCCTGAGGTGCAGCCTCTTCGTCTTCAATCTGCTTAGACTCTTCTGGCTCTCTGTAAAAGAACAGGTCCACCTGTACAACACAGAACGTACCAAATGTGAAGACCCTCAAATAACCAAGACAATAAAACATAAGGACGATATTATTCCTCATACCATGACATCCCACTTCTGTGCAGGACGGATGGTTCCACGCATCTGAAGGACCATGCGAGCAAGAAGCCAGAAAAGACAACCAATGCTGTGCTTTCCCTTGTTGTTAGCAGGGATCCCAATGTCGACAAACCTCATGGGAGAGTCAGTGTCGCAGAAAGCAATGATTGGGATGTTTCCCAAAGCACCTTCCTTGATTGGCTGCAAACACACACACACACACACAAAAAGATATTAAACATCTCAAGACACTAACCCATCAGTTACATAACTCATAAGTTTACCTGATGGTCAGTCCTAGGGTCTGTGAGAATGAGCAACCTAGGCTCACTGAAGGAAGTCTGCATCTGATTGGTGAAAGTACCAGGAGTGTGTCTCCCAGCAATGGCGTTAGCACCAGTGTACTGAGCAAACTTGAGAACAGCTCTCTGTCCATAAGGTCTAGCAGATTGAACAATGATGTCTTGTGGGTTCTCAATGGCAACGATGACTCTAGCAGCCATCTGCAACTTCTCCCAAGTTTTCCCGAGGTTGAATATATATATACCTGACAACAGAAACGTTATTACATTAAAACGCAATTCAGACAAGATCGTAAACAGAGGCAAGAGGATTGGGTTCTGTAATAGTAACCAATTGAAGACTAAACACTAACACACTCGTCATAACAGACACACATTACGAAAAGTGAGCGAACTGGCAAAGATGATGAGGAGAGATTACCATCGTTGCGACGCTTGAAGACGTAACGCTCCATCTGGTAATTGCAGTTTTTGGTACCGAGGTGAACCTCAGCGGCACACATCATTTTGATGTCAGATTCCTTCTGGGACAGCTGTACGTTAGTCGCCATTTTGCTACTCTCTTCTTCGCCGGAAGTAACTTTAGATCACGAGCTGCGTCTAGGTCTGAGGAATAAGAGTCTATAAAACTTCAACGCTAATATGTCGACGACAAGAAACCCTAATTTGTTCAATGTCTGTTTTGCCCCTGTATCATACACTGTAAATAAATATAAAACACCGCGGTTAACTTTTTTTATTTTATTTTTTTGTCACAGCAAGAAAAAAAGATCAATTTAGGATTCAGGGTTGATCTAAAATGAGAGTGTGGACTCTCTCTGCTTCTTCCACTGTGAGGAGAATCGCAAAGGTATTTCTCAGCTTTAACTTAACCTTGTGTACTCTCATTCTATTGCTTTCTGTCTTCTCTTCGAATCCCTTATTTTTTTTCTTATGTGATTCTAACACACCTGCAACTGCAAGCAGCGTCTGACTTTTGATTTGTTGCTGGTGGCTCGCTCAGGATCCTGTTGGTAGCATTTTCTTTCAGCTTGTGCGTTTGGATTTCCGCGGATGTGATGACAACTGGTCGAATTTGCTTATGCACGTCCTCCGACATTCCCCTGTACTTCAAACTCTCAACTTTGTTGTACTGGACTATGGCCTGGTATATTTTCAGTCATTACCCAAAAGAGTGAAAAATTACATGTCTGCTTTACGGTTTAGCCTAATGCATTGTATTTCTACATCATCTTTTATCACAGAGCAACTGGAATCTTGAGCGAGGTGTCAAGGTTCGTTGGATTCAGCCGAGCTGTGTTCCCGAATGTTTGTTGTTCCATCTCAAAACCTTTGAGTGGAAAGAGTACAATGGAACAGAAGATGAGAAACAAGTGGCAGTTTATATACTGAAGAACGCGAGGTGATTAGTGACCGCAACTGTCTTCCCTGATTCACTCATGCTGAACAAATGTCGGGTGTTTAAAGAATTAGAAATTGCAACGAGGGGTTCAAGGGCATGTGAGCTCACAATGGGTTAAAAAAAGAAAGTTAGTTTTAGCTAACTTATTTAGCTAACTATGGCCCTGTTCGTTTACGTCTCGCGCGGCTTGCGACCTGCGACTAAGATTACGTTCGTTTACGTGTCGCGCGACTTGCGACTTGCGACCTGCGATTAAACCTGTGATGTGCGACTAAAACTATGTTCGTTTACGTGTCGCAGATAATGTTCGTTTACGTATCGCGCGACCTGCGATCTGCGACATGTGATCAGTCGCGCGATCAAAATTTTCTTAATTTTTAGTCGCTGTTTTTTCGGACGACTTGAATGGGAATCCGCGACTGATCGTGCGATCAGTCGCGCGACATCAAAACGAACAACAACCTGCGATTTGCGACATGCGACCAATCGTATGGCGTATGTTACGCGACAGCAAAACGAACAACAACCTGCGATCAGTCGCAGGTCGTATGTCACATGTCGCGCGATAGGTAAACGAACATGGCCTATGTTTGTCACTGACCAATTGAAGATTGAACATTTACAAACAGAGCAATGAAGTGTTGATTTTAGTTATTTATGTACCCCAATCGATTCTTAATTTGTGTTCTTTCTAATAAAAACAAAATCAATATATATTCAAAATCCAAACCAACTATCCAAATAAACTGTTTATATCAAAAAAAAGAATATCTTGATTACTCCCTCCATACGTATCATAAATTCAAAATTAAATATTTATTATAACAATAAGATATAGAAAGCAAAACACACAAAAACAATTAGAATATAGGCGATTACTAAATCGCATAATTTGTTACCAAAATCATTCTTTCCCCTTGACTTGCGGATCACTTAATTTATACATGAAAATTTAATGTATAAAATCTATCCAAATTTGTTTAAGCAAGGTAAAAATTTTGTGAATAATTAGCGTTCAAATTATTTTCTAAATTTCGTGCTAACCAATATATTGTCTGAACAGAATATATTGTGGAATTAAATACACGAGATTTGCCTTGCAAAGTAGGTTGAGATATATCCTTTACTCTATGGTTTCATATCCCCATTATATATAGTTTCACTTGCACACATGTTCAATATCACAATTCCGTCGTACACCCAAAACATCATGTCAAACAAAATTTTTACCTTGCTTAAAAATCATACTATTATTTAAATTTATCAAATTAAGTTTTCCAATATTATAAATATAAATAACAAAGTATGTAAAATAGTAATATTACATTATAAAAAAATAATTTCTTTTTGATAATATATTAAAATATCAAATATTAAACAAGAAATGCAGTAATTAGTTCTATAAACTAATTTTTATAGCATGAAAAGATAAATACACATGTCTGGGTACAGATTAATCTTCGTAGTTCAATAATTCATTATCCAAAATAGATTAGAGCAACCTACATAATTTACAAAAAAATAAAACTTGATCAATAATAAATTGTATACATAAAAAGCACATCCGCGCGGGTATTCATAAAAACCATCACTAAGTTGTCCCTATAGTATAATATTTTCATAATGCCAAAAATAACCTTTCATTAATCAAATTAAACATACATTAAAACCATTTTTAAAAGTTTAATGAAAAAAGATAAAAATAAAATATTTTAAAAATGTAAAAACAATTAAAAAAAGTGAACAAAAGACACTGAAGTACATAACCAAATATAGCTACTAACCATAATCTTCTTCCATATCAAAATCCTCCACATCCAATATTTTAAAATCTTCTAAGATAGAATTTTATTCCAATAACAGTAGCCTACCTACTTTGTCATCAGCCGAAAAAACTCATTCCGTGGTTGCACTAAATTCCCAAACACCACATGTTGTATATATATGCATCATAGAACAAGAGTTTGTGAAAATTACAAGATAAACTATGGAGAAATCATAGATTGATTAAGAAGAAAAGGAAAAAATATTTTTTTTTAATATTTTGGCAAAGCAAATCGATCAAAACACGTTTTAGGAAGTTACAATATTTTAAAAATATTTTCTTAACAGAAACTTTCTTAAATTTTGAAAAACAGGTTTTCTTATCCATAAAATGCACCTTCTACAATGAGTAGAACCATAACAAAAATCTTGAATGCAATTTCTACCTCATGTAGACTTACGTGTTGTATTTAGATTTTACATTCCTGAAATTTTAGAATACTTCATAAAAGTAGAAACTGCATTTGAGAAAAAAATAGATATCTTTACAATTAGTAGAATTCACATTCCCCATATTTAAAATTTTAATTAAAAGTACATTTTTCGTTCTAAAAAAGTAGATGGACTTGTTTATTCTGGAATTCATTTTCTACTAACCTATTTTCCGTAGAAAACGAATTCTACTTTTAGTAGAACAAAATTTTAAAAAATTATTTATCAAGTTTTTCAAGCAAAAAAATATGTGTTTGTGTATATCGGTGTTTTATTAATTTTTTATATTTTTAATATTTTTTTGGTTCATAAATACATTTATTTCATTAAATTTCAGAAAGGGAAAGGGTAAAAAGGAGACAAAAATGACAAACTTGATTTTATACCAAAGGGACAATCATGATAAATTTTTGTTCCGTTTTGGCAATTTTCCCAATATTTTTTTGTTCTATTTTATTAACAAGTGAAATTAGAGACAAAAAGAAATGAAATTGGAGAACAAAGCTCAAATATTATGCGTAAACCCATCATATTCGATAAACCCAAAGCTAAAATATATTGAACCCGATAAATCTCAACTATAGATAAGAAGGAAGAACACGAAATAAAAAATATATATTAAACTAAGATTTGGATTAATTATTCATGTAACAAATACTTATTTTATCCAATAAAATTTTCAAGTATTTTGGATACTTATTCAAGATTCTGTTTGGGTTTGGTATGCATATTTTCTGGAATTTTGAATTTTTCAAGGGGTTTTCAGATATTTATTTGGGTTCGGATAAACCCATAACCCAAAATACCATAAAATAAGTCTCATTCGATATTTTATGCCAAATTTGGTTTGGTTTGGATTCATTTTCTTAGTTCGAGTTAAGTTTGGGCTTTCGGTTCATTTAATTTTCCACCCGTAGTCATATGCTATAACTATGAATCAATTTTTATATACTATTTTTTAATAAATATAATATAAATTATATGAAATTTTGTTATAAAATATATTCTTATGACAACCGTAAACCTAGGCATGGGCCTTCCCATACCCGTCAAGGTTGGATATGATAATTCGAATTCAATTTTAATTTTTATCACATCCTAAGTTTCATTCTACTAACTTTTCAAGTACGGGTAGGGTTCAGATATAATTTATATCACATATTAAAACCTACAAAGTAACTATATTTCGTTCGGATTCGGGTTATGTTGGTCCGTCCGGATATACCCAAAGTAAATTCTAAAATTTAAGCGCAAAAGATAGGAAATAAATACTTATTTATATATAATTAGGTATTTAAGGTACTTATTTAAAATTTAAATATTTATTTCTAAATATTATATCAAAATAAATATGAATTGAATATTTTAAATACATATATATGTTTTAGATAGTTATATTGCATATTAATTTGGACATTTTGATCTCTTTCTTCAGATTTTTTTCAGGGTTTTCGGTTTTTCGAGTTTCTTAGGTTACCCGTTCGTGTTCGGTTAATAACACATCATGTTCAGATATGTTTTGTAACGCCTTAAAGAAACCATTCAGGTTCGGATTGGATTTCGGTTACAGATTTTATTTCCAGCCTAAGTAAACCATTAAGAACATAAAATTTTCAAAATCATCCATTTTGACACAATGATAAGCCGTTAACAAAAGTCTTTATTAATACTTTCCAAATAACACGTTTTCTTTTTGTTATTACTAAGCGATGCTGATTAGTATATACAAATCATCTTCATATAAATGCATAAAAGTTGATAAACATTCAAAAACAAAAGACAAAAGTAATCATTACCAATTACGAACCGTTTAATTATAAAAGATATTCTAACGAAAATTACCGTTAACAACATAAAATTGTCGAGATGATCCTTTCTAACACAATGTTAAATTGTTAACAAAAAAATTATTAATACTTTTCAAATAATACATTTGTTTTGTCGTTATTACTAAACGATGCTGAATATTATTAGTATATACAAAACATCTACATATAAATGCATAAAAGTTGAAAAACATTTTTAAAACAAAAGACAAAAGTAATCATTATAAAATTATGAATTAATTATAAAATATATTCTAACAACAACGGTAAACCGTTAACAACATAAAATTTTCGAGATGATCCTTTCTTATACGATGTTAAAACGTTAACAAAAAATAATTAATACTTCCCAAATAACACATTTTTCGTTATTACTAAATGACACTGAATATTATTAGTATATATAAATCATCTAAATATAAATGCATAAAAGTTGAAAAACATTCTTATTTCAAATGACAACAATAATCATTACAAAGTTATGAACCATTTACTTATAAAATATATTATAACGACAACGGTAAACCGTCATCAACATAAAATTGTCGAGATGATCCTTTCAAACACAATATTAAATCGTCAACAAAAAATTATTAATACTTTTTAAATAACACATATTTTTGTCGTTATTACTATATGAAGCTAAGTATTATAAGTATATACAAATAATCAACATATAAATGCATAAAACATTCTTAAAACAAAAGACAAAAATAATCATTATAAAGTTATGAACCGTTTAATTATAAAAGATATTCTAACGAAACTGGTAAACCGGTAACAACATAAAATTGTCGAGATGATCTTTTCTGACACAATGTTAGATCGTTAACCAAAAATTATTACTACTTTCTAAATAACACGTTTGTTTTGTCGTTATTACAAAACGATGCTGATTAGTATATACAAAACATGAACATATAAATGCATAAAAGTTGAAAAACATTCTTAAAACAAAATAAAATAATAATCATTACAAAATTATGGACCGTTTAATTATAAAAGATATTCAAACGATAACGGTAAACCGTTAACAACAAAATTTTGTCGAGATGATCTTTTATGACACAATGTTATACCGTTAACAAAAATATTATTACTACTTTCCAAATAACACATTTGTTTTGTCGTTATTCCTAAACGACACTGAATATTATTAATATATACAAATCATCGACATATAAATGCATAAAAGTTGGAAAACATTCTTAAAACAAAATACAAAATAACCATTATAAAGTTATGAACCGTTTAATTATAGAAGATATTCTAACGACAACGGAAAACCAACATTTAACAACATAAAATTTTCGAGATGATCTTTTCTGACACAATTTTAAATCATTAACAAAAATATTATTAATGCTTTCCAAATAACACGTTTATTTTGTCGTCTACATCTGTTTTTTTGTTATTACTAAACGACGCTGAATATTATTAGTATATAAAAATCATCGATATATAAACGCATAGAAATTAAAACATTCGTAAAACAAAAAACAAAAATAATCATTATAAAGTTATGAACCGTTTAATTATAAAATAAATTCTAACGACGACGGTAAACCGTTAATAGCATTTCATTTTTGAGATTATCTTTTTTGACAATGTTAAATCCTTAACAAAAATATTATTAATACTTTTCAAATAACACGTTTGTTTTGTCGTTTATGTTTGTTTTTTTTGTTATTACCAAACGACACTGAATATTATTAGTATATACAAATCATCGATATATTGAAAACATTCGTAAAGCAAAAGACAAAAATAATCATTATAAAGTTATGAACCGTTTAATTATAAAAGATATTCTAACGACAACGTTAAACCGTTAACAACATTAACTTGTCGAGATGATCCTTTATGACACGATGTTAAATCGTTAACAAAAAATCATTAATACTTTCCAAAAACACAAATAACTTGATGTCAACCGTTAACAACATGATATTTTCGAGATGATCTTTTCTGACACAATGTTAAATCCTTAACAAAAATATTATTAATACTTTCCAAATAACACGTTTGCTTTGTCGTTAATGTTTTTCGTCGTTATAATTACTAAACGGCGCAGAATATTATTAGTATATACAAATCATTGATATATAAATGCATAAAAATTGAAAACATTCGTAAAACAAAAGGCAAAAATAATCATTATAAAGTTAGAAACCGTTTAGTATAAAATATATTCTAACGACAACGGTAAACCGTTAACAACATTAACTTGTCGATATGATACTTTATGACACGATGTTAAATCGTTAACAAAAAAATCAATAATACTTTCCAAATAACACAAATAACTTGCTATTGTCGTTATACTAATTACGATGAAATTACTAATATCTAAAAATCCGAAAAATATTAAATACATTAAAATTGAAAATATTCTTAAAAACAAAAGGCAAAATATTACGATGAAAATTACTAATATCTAAAAATCCAAAAAAATATAAATACATTAAAATTGAAAATATTCTTAAAAACAAAAGGCAAAATAACTTTTCTATAGTTATGAGCCATTTTACTTATAAAATATAACCTAAATATGTTTACATCATAAAATTTGTAAATCATCAAGTTTTACATATATGTAATTTATTAATGGATAATGTTTTAATATTTTTCGAATAACACGTTAATTTTGACGTTTTATTAAACTATCATGAATATTACACATTTTTCAAAATCAGGAAACTATAAACACAGTTAAAACTGAAAACATAGTTAAAAATACAACGAACGCGATAACCATTATGTTAAAGTTATCATTCATTCTTACTATAAAAGATCGTTTAACTAAACGGTAAATAGTTAACAACAGTTAATTGTTGAAAATTATCAATTTTGACATTACAAATAATCTTGTATTTATACTTGAAATATATTTACATTATATAGATTATTTATTAAAATATTCTAAATAACACACTAGTTTTTGACATTAGATTAAACTACATTGAATATTACTAATATTTAAGAAAATCAACATAATCGAAAACACTTATAAAACTGAAATGTCAGAGTTTAACTTGGATTAAAATTATGTATCATTTTTTATTTTAAAATTATTAATCATTTTTGTTTCAGAAATATTATATTAAAATTATGTATCGTTTTTCTTACAAAAGATTCTTTAACCACAATTTAAAACCATTAACAATATAAAACTGTTTAAAATTTAGCATTTAAAGATAACATTGGATTTATACTTGAAAACAATTAGGTTACGTAACTCATTTATCAAAATCTTTTACAAAATATATTAATTTTGTTGCTAAGGAATCCAAAAACTAGCCTGTTGAAGAAGAGGATAAAAGTAACGGTTGTGAAAAACATAAGCCAGCTGTTTTCAAACAAAAACGCTTACTTGATTTTATTCCATCTGTAAACTTTCATCAAAATACGAGATTTTTCTTCCTTTTTTTTTATTTTAATAGAAACGAACGAGTTTGAGAGGTTCGAGCGTTACAAAATAAAAGTTGCTGTTTGGCAATCGTGAGTAAGAAAAGCGTACTGTTTTGCGTTAAAGCGGCAACGCGCTGCTTCATACGACGAGCTTATGCTAGCTAATGAAAGATCAACACTTGTCGTTCCCTAAAGTGCGTATGAACCAGACTCTGTGAGCGAGAGTGTGACTTCAAAATTAATAAAAAATTAAATAAAGCGAACTCAAAAACTAAATAAATAGCGAACAACGACTGACTCGTCTACTTCATTCTTCATATCTTCTCCTCCTTCCTCTTCTTTCCTTTTCTCTTGATTCCTAATTAGGTTTCTGATTTTGATCGGAGCTTAGAAACTTTTAAAGCTTTGAGATTTTATGAGCTAAGTGTCTTAGTTTTTATAATTATATACTAGTCACCCTTGGATCCTTTTACTCATCTATTGCAAAAGATGATGTCTTTCATGTGTTCCCCACTGTTTTATTGGGCTTAGAAAGCTCTAGGTAAATCCTAATTTCTTCTTTTAATGTACTCGAATCTTCGGATTTGTGTTTACTTTCTATGTTCTTCACTTTTTCTTTGTCAAAGGTCTAATGCTAAATTTGCATCTAATAGTAAAAACTTAACTTTGATGTGTTTGCTTACTAGCTCCTTTGTCTCAGGGCGTGCATGGTATAGAGTTCAAGGTTCATCTTTTTATTTCATAAGTAAGTTTTATTTGTGGTTTCATGCACTTAAAACAAAAAACCAGCTTGATAATACACAAAATCAGTTTTGGTTATCTCTTTTGTTGAAGTGATTGCTTTTTGTCATCTTTTGTTTAAAGGTTTTTTTTATGTGTGTGCCCTTTCAGTTTGGTCGGATAATAACTGAGGTTGGAAAGATGCTTGACGGAGCAAAGTTCAACGTGCTGAACCACAACAACAACGACAACAACTACTATACTTTCACGCAAGACTTCTACCAAAAGCTTAACGAAGGTACCAACATGTTCATGGAGAGTATGCAGACTAGCAACGCTGGAGGTTCTGTGTCAATGTCTGTCGACAACAGTAGTGTTGGTTCCAGCGACGCTCTTATCGGCCACCCGGGGTTGAATTCACTGCGTAATAATACCTACTCACCTTCTGTTGGACAAAGCGTGTACCGCCCGGGGAAAATCACGCATCTGTTGGACAATGATGCCTTGGCTCATGCACTGATGGACAGCATGTATCCAACCGAAGGGCTGGCTAACTATGAAGAGTGGACGATAAATCTGAGGAATCTCCGCATGGGTCCTCCCTTTGCTCAAGGTGCTTTTGGTAAGTTATACAAAGGGAGTTACAACGGGGTGGATGTGGCGATCAAGATACTTGAGCGTCCAGAGAACAGCCTGGAAAAGGCACAATTCATGGAACAGCAGTTCCAACAAGAGGTGACTATGCTTGCGAATCTGAAGCATCCAAACATTGTGAGGTTCATCGGGGCCTGTCGGAAGCCGATGGTGTGGTGTATAGTGACTGAATATGCCAAAGGAGGTTCCGTGAGGCAGTTTCTGACAAAGAGACAGAACCGTGCAGTGCCGTTGAAGACAGCTGTCAAACAGGCGTTGGATGTCGCTAGGGGTATGGCTTATGTCCATGCACACAACTTTATACACCGAGATCTCAAGTCGGATAACCTTCTCATCTCTGCTGACAAGTCAATCAAGATTGCAGATTTTGGTGTTGCAAGAATCGAAGTTCATACCGAAGGAATGACGCCAGAAACCGGAACTTACAGATGGATGGCTCCGTAAGTTTCATTTTAAAACCTTTCTTTCATTCTTGTCTCTATGGAAGTTATACTAATGTTGATCACGTTTTCTGTTGATGGATGCAGAGAGATG
Source organism: Brassica napus (assembly GCF_020379485.1). Classification (NCBI taxonomy): domain Eukaryota; kingdom Viridiplantae; phylum Streptophyta; class Magnoliopsida; order Brassicales; family Brassicaceae; genus Brassica; species Brassica napus. The sequence continues at coordinate 50,020,300 of NC_063447.1, read as the reverse complement.
ATACAACATAGAACCTACAATCAGAAAGTGGATGTGTATAGTTTCGGGATCGTGCTGTGGGAGTTAATCACGGGACAGCTACCGTTCCAGAACATGACAGCAGTACAGGCTGCGTTTGCGGTTGTGAACCGAGGAGTGCGTCCAACGATCCCTAACGACTGTCTCCCCGCGCTGACTGAGATCATGACTCGATGCTGGGATGGTAACGCGCAAGTGCGTCCAAGTTTCGTTGAGGTTGTGAATATGCTTGAAGCTGCTGAAATAGAGATAATGACGACAGCTAGAAAAGCCCGTTTCAGATGTTGCATGAGTCAGCCTATGACTATCGACTAAATAAAAGAGAAAGGAGAAGAAATATTATATGAAAAAGGGCTTTTAGATAATTAAGTTATGTGTTTGTCCAAAAAAAAAAGATAACTAAGTTATGTGTCTTTGTTTGTGTATTTAAAAAGAAAAAAAAAATCTGAAGGTATGTTGTTGTCTCAAGAGAAGAGAAGGTCTAGTTTGTGTGTTAACGTTCAGTTAATTAAGAAGAAAAAAAAGAGCAGAAATTAAAGTTTGGACTCTGTCCGAACAAATGTATGCTTATTAGTTTCTTCATTCTTACTTGGAATCAAAAGTCTGATATTATTCCATAAAAGTTGTACAGCGACGCGACCAGTGGCGGATGTAGGAGTCCATTTAGACGGGGGCACATAATTTTATTTCAGCATATTTAGTTGTAGGTTTAGAGGAGCATTGCATGAGTTGTATAGATTATGCAAGGAAAATAAAAAAGAGACGGGGAACTTGACCCCGTACGTCTTCACCTACGTCCGCCCCTAGACGCGACGTCGTTAAGCTGATGTTTTCAGACTACCTTTATGTATTATCCTACCATAATGTTTCTGTTGGTTTAACTTCCAATGACTACCTGTGGTGCCCCTGTCATTACTCCAGACGTTATCATGTGTGACTCCCAAAACCTGGAACAGTTGGAAAACATATAAGTTTGTCTCGGAATATGGATCAAGACACAGAGAAGAACTGAAGTGGACCTTGATTGGTCTTGAATAGAACATTGTGCCGCTCAGAGCTATTGCTTTGTGATACACTAAAATTGGATCTTTGTCTAGTGTCAAGTTAACAGTGTAGTTATAATATTTTTAGATTCAATTCCAAATGACTAGTTCACGCTTTATCTTTATGAGATCATAATTAAGCTAAAACAAAGTGGGAGTTTTTAAAGAAGTCAATAACGTAAATAACAAATAACAAGATGAAGTTGTTTTGAATTGATTTACAGGCGCTAGTCTAGGATTTTTTCTTCAGGTATGGAAATCGCAAACCAAGCAATTATTCAAGTTCTGTTTATAACAAATCTAAACTCGGATCACTCAGGTTGAATCAACCCACTCTCGTGGTATTGATTCCTTTGCAAGTCGGTCTTGATGCCTAAACTCTCGTTTAGATCAAGACGCGCTATCAAGCTTTAGAGATCAAGTCCGATATGTTCACAGTACACCCTAATATCTACTCTCGCTGACTAGGGATGCAAAGCTCATTCAAATCATATCGAGTTATCAATTAACGGCTAGCTAAATTGATTAACCCTAATTCATGCACTAAGTGATCAGTTCAATGCAAGCAATAAGAACAAATATGAATGTAGACAATCTTAAGATGACTTATTTATGCTTCAGCTTACGAATCCAAAACCCTAGAACCCTAAACTAATTCGATGACTACTCAGACATAACACAAGAACAGAGAAGCATGATTTCTGAATAATACTGCATATAATAGATAATAGAAATCAGAGGGTTCAGGATAATCTTCTCTAGGAGATAGATGAGGCCTTCTCCCTTACAAGTAGCAATCTCCCAAAAATCAAAGCTCTCTCAGGTCTTTCTTGCGTAAAAACTAAGGTAGGTCTAAAGTAATAAATAAGAGACTATATATATATGAGCCACAGGCGGCCATAGGGAAAAATAGGAAATCTAGGGCAAATCCCGAAATATTTGGAAACTTCTTTTTTTTTATCTCTGCTGCTGGAGCAGACACTCGGGCTGCTCTGGTCGACTGTTATGCGCGAAAGACTCCAAATTCCCACTCTTTTTCTCTTCTTCCCTCCATCTGGTCTATCTCTCATCCAATGCACCTCCAGACCTGTAATGACTCAAATAGACTAAAAAGACTCAATAAAACTTTGAAAACTATTAGTAAGACATACATATAATGTGCCAAAAACACAATATATCAACTCCCCCAGACTTAGATCCTTGTTTGTCCTCAAACAAAATCAAGTACCAAGAACCGAGAGAAAGGTTTGAAAGTGTGAGAACTCGCCTATTCTCAGCAACCATACAATAACCACGAATGTCTGAACCATATAAGCAGTTTAGCTAAAAAAAACACATCCTTACCAAGAACCCCACTGACTGCTGTTCAAAACGGCTCCATACTCTGTATCTCAGACCTGCCAAAGTTAAAACCTTCCAGACAAAACTCCTTATATTCAACTAAGAGTAGCGTGAGCTTCTCATCATAAGCATTAGATAGGGTAACGGTCTAGGTATGAAACAGGCTTTTTTGTGTTTAAGTGGAGCTAATCAGTGTTTAAGGGTTACCAGATTTTGTAGAGGATGCATGATATCGTGCAAAATTGCAAGAGAGGATAGATCCATTGACGTCCACAACCTCTACTCGTTTTTGCGTATTCTTCTTTAGGAACAGTAGCTCTGATCTGCATGGTTCTCCTCTCTTCACTTTATACTCCTTCTAATTTACCAGTGGCGTCTATCTTTCTTAGGAATCTTCTCCTTCTCCATCACCTTATTCTGAAGTACATAAAGCTAGGATTTTTTTTTTTTTGAATAATACATAGGTGATGGTGATGAAGCAGGAGGTAACAATTGTGATGGTGACATGCCACTGGAGTTCTTGACTTCACATTCATTCTTGTTTCTCCTTTTCTCTTAGTTAGATCATCGGCGGCAGAGCGGCTGCTCCGTGTGCTTCCGCCTATTCTTCAGTAGAAAATTCTGTTGCATCAACGAGTGAGAGACTGTGTCGATCCTTTCCTCTCTGGCCATTTTGTACATATCTGCACATAAGATACTGAATAACAAATGCATGAGGGCGGAACAAAGGTTTTAGGGTTTAAGGTGGGTACTAGCTAAAGATGAGCTAGCCACTCAGGATCAGCAAGATGGGTAAAAAGAATAAGAAGTCCTGAGTGTTGATCCAGTGTCGATCATTACTCGAGATAGTTCGCAACCGCCGACGTCGAGTCATATTACGAGGGCGTCTTCGTGTGGTTTATCGAGATATGCGGTCTCATTTTCGTCGAAGGTGATTTCGTATTCGGGGCCGGATAGAGGCTCTCTCACTCCTACGTTGTTTTCAGCTCTCTGTTGGTACGCTTTGATCGAGTTGACCGAATTGCAGAACTTGGAACCTCCGTAAATGAAGTCGATTCGTTTTTTGCCTTTGCCGTGGGCAGGAAAATTTCATTTCTTGGTTAGTGCTGGTCGGTAGTGCCTCTGTCCCCCAGACAGATTGCGATTAAGGGTCTGCATTCTGTCTTTTTTCTGAATTTGTAGGGCAGTCGGTTTTTCCAGTAGCTCGCGAATTTTGGTCATTTTGTTCTTTCGCTTGAAGTTGGGGATTTTTCCGCAAGGAGACTTTATGTTTGTGTTATACTGAGTGATACTGGGAGGAAGAGTAGCTTCATCGGGGTTTTCCAATGTGCGGATCGCTACCGTGATCTCGAAGCGTATTTTCCCTTCGGTCTGGCTCTTGATTTCATCGGTTGCGTTGTTGTTTGGCCCCCACGAAATCATGTCGACTCTTTTCTTCGGAGCTGAGGGTGGAGAGCTCGGTGATTTCCGCTCGGTCTCCCTGCCTCTTTTGTTTGTCGAGACTTTGTCCTTTCGGTTAGATTTTGGAGTCACTAGCTCTTCCTCTTCCTCTCCGGTTTCTTCAGTGGTTTCCTTATTTTTGTTCAACTGCAAAGCGCGACCCGCCATTCTTCGGTTGAATGGCCTTTGCGGTCATGGAAGACGCAATATTTGCTGAGGTCGTATGTCGAAGATTTTTGCGGTGAGTTATTTATTGCATAGGAATGTTGTCCTTTGGTTGCTGGCTCCTTAGGAGCAGTAGGCTTTTTAGTCGCATTATTCTTGTTCGCGCTATACTGCTCTTTTAAGGCTGCGACCTCCTCTTCGTGGGTGGCGAAGTAAGAGGCTCGGTGTAGGGCGTCACCCAACGAGATATGTGCTCGTACTGCTAGTTCTTCCCTGAATTTGGATGAGAACCAGACGCCATTCTTCAATGCTGCTAGGGCGACGACCTCGTTCGGATGCGAAATCTTGGCCTTGATTTCTCAGAATTTGTTTATGTACGCTCTCAACGGCTCGAAAGGTGATTGCTTGAGATTCTAAAGATCTGCCTCGGTAACTCTTATCTCTATGAAGACTGAATACTGTTTGAGGAACGTAGATACCAACTGAGTGAAATTGTCAATCGAATTTTCTTCTAGTCCAGCGAACCATTCGAGGACGGCCCCCGTGAGGTTCTCGGCAAAGAAGCGGCAGTAACCGGCCTCTTTTTCGTCGTCAGTGAGGTGTGCTCTCGAATCTGCCAGAAAGAAGCTTCGTACATGGGCCTTTGGGTCTGTGTTTCCTGCATATTCGGGGAATTTTAATTTCCCAACGTGATGCAGCCTTACGCTGGCGATTCCGTTTGTAAATGGAGTCCTTCTGGTTTCTTCGATGACCATGTCGATATCTGGGGCAGAGCTCGTTGCCTTATGTATGGTCGCATGTATCCTCTTGAGCTTGGCATCGTTCCTCTTGATATAATTCTGGAATGCTCCAGTTTCACTCAGGATCCCTAGGTCTTCCCTTTGGGGATCGATATTGACGAGACTGCGAAGTTCGTGCCTCCGAGCTTGTTCTGTTGAGTTATCGAATCCCGCTTGGTGGAAGGTCCTCATGGCGGATGGAGTTCGATTCTCGGGGATCGAAAGGTTCGGCGGCGGGATCCATGTTCTCGCTTCCCTGCCTTTCCGTTGATCCGTTCTGGAATTGGATCGGAGTACTTCGTGAACGTTGCAGCCCAGTGTCGATTTCATCCAATCCGCTATAGCTTAAGCTTCGGTGCGTCATGCCCTGCAGCGGGGGTCGTTGTGAGCTTTCTCCCGTGTAGCATCCGGATCGAGCGCTTGGGATCTCCAGAGTACCGAATAGACCGGCGTTTTAGGGGTTTGACGTCCCTCGTAACGGATCGAGGGGCGTTTGATTTCTTTCTCGAACGTTTGTAGCTCGATGCTCTGTGAGTTCCCTCTCAGCCTGGTCTAGTCGATTAAGGATGGTTTGATTGGCGATCCTTTGGTTACGAATTTCGTCGATTGGAGACGAGAGCATTCCTCGAAGTTCGGTCATTTCTTCTCGAGTTTGTGCTAGAGGGGTCGGCGAAATTGGTCTGGATTGAGATCGGGTCAGGTCATCGGCGGATTATCTTTCCCCGGGACGGTTCCAGACTCGAGCTCCGACTCGTTCTGGGATCGATGTCTGATTGATTGGAAGGGATCGATCTTGACTTGAAGTCCCGATCGGAGGGATTCTTTGCGTCTGGGTTGTTCCGGCTGCGTCGTTGGCTCCCGTTAACCCAGTTGGTGTCGCTTCAAACCCCGAGTCGGATCCGATAGGATCGATGTCGTTGACTCTTGAGGGTGTGGTTCCGACGGTTTGGTTGAGATCCATAATCGCGCTTAGGAAACTTAGATCGGTTTCTTAGCAAAGATGTTTTTCGTTTATCTTCCCCACAGTCGGCGCCAAAATGTAGAACCTAAAATCTACACTAAGTATTTGATAGTGATCGGGGTTTAATCTAGGGAAGACAAATGATGTAGGCAACGATATCTTTAGAATACAACGATGTTAAACAGTTCCCAGTAGGTAAAAATGGACTTTATTGATGAATAAGATCAAATACAATGAGTTGAACTAGATTGAGTGATACAAATGAGATCCGTCAAGAAAGAATCTAAGATTGGGATGAGAACAAGGTCGATGTAAGTGTGTAGCTCTCTCTAGGGTTTTCAACGTGTGCCTCTTCGTGTCTCTTCTCCTTTATTTATAGTAAATCGACTTTGTGATCTCCTTAACTACTTCGCGATCTCCGGGACTACTCCGCGATCTTCGGGACCTCGGAGTCTTCCTTTGCGAGCTCGATATGTTGGCTACGGGCTTCTGTTCCTTACGGCCCATATATTTGATCAGGGCCCATTAATGTACTGACCAAAATTGGGTCCAACAGATAGGAACTCCGTTCTTCTAAAGTAACGATGCTTCAGTAAGTGAGCGAGGAGGGAATTAGGATACTTCCACAGCTGCCACGCTTGTTTAGCAAGTAGTGCTTGATTAAATTTTTCCATGTCTTTGAAACCTAAGCCTCCCAACTCTTTATCAGTGCACAATTTTTTCCATGTCACCCATGGAATCTTCTTTCTGTTATTCCCACTGCTCCACCAGAATTCTATCATAGCACTTGTAAGCTTATCACAGAGATCTTTAGGAAGCTTAAAGCATGACATCGCAAACACCGGTAAGGCCATACCCACAGATTTTAACAAAATATCTTTACCACCTTGTGACAGTGATTTAGCGAACCAACCTTGCAGCCGGCCGTGGAGATTTTCTATGATGTAACTGAAAAGCTTTCTTTTTGAGCCGTTGAAACATTCTGGCAGACCCAAATATGACCCTTCTCCTCCTTCGGTCTCAATTTCCAGTATTTCTTTAAGCTCAGCTTTTGTAGCTTCTGGAACTAGCGAGCAAAAAATTACAGATGACTTCAAGTGATTCACGCGCTGGCCAAATGCCTCTCCATACTGGCGTATACAGTCCATCAGTTCGGTAGCTTCCTCAGTATTTGCTTTACACATAAGTAGACTATCATCAGCATACAACAGGTGGTGAACCGAAGGACCAGAATCTGAGAGCTTGATGCCGTGGAGCCGACCCGCTTCTTCTGAAGATTGAAGACAATTGACCAAGGCTTCAGCACACAGAATAAAGATAAATGGCGACAAGGGGTCCCTTGACGGATGCCTCGTTCTGGTTTGATGAACCCATGAGAGTTTCCATTTAGGAGAACTGAGAATGAGACTGAGTTTACACATGCCATTATCCATCTGATCCAGACTCTATCTAACCCCATCTTTTCGAGAAGAACTTCCAAAAAGTTCCACTCAATGCGATCATATGCTTTGGACATGTCACTTTTAATAGCCATCCAACCCTTTGCTACTTTTGTGTTTGTGCGTAGTCCATGGATCATCTCATGGGCGATGAGGATATTGTCTGAGATGATGCGTCCCGAGACAAAAGTACCTTGTGTTTCAGATATGATCTCTGGTAGAATCAGCTTCAGCCTATTGCACAATACCTTTGCAATTATCTCGTATTGCACGGAACACAAGCTTATCGGCCTCATATCTTTCATGTGAGAAGGATTGTCGATTTTGGGAAGAAGGCTTATTTGAGTGTGGTTCCAGCCAACTGGCATGATCGAAGATCTGAAGAACTCTTGGACTTCAGAAACTAGACCAGGGCCAACAATATGCCGGAACCTCTGATAAAATATTCCAGTTAACCCATCCTCACCAGGCGCACTACTCCCTTTGACGTCGAAAGCAGCTTTTTTTTATCTCCTCTTCAGAGACCAGACGCGTCAAATTCTGATTCATTTCACTCGTCACTCTGGTTCTGAACCCATGGAACAGACTATCGAGATCAAAGGGATTGGAACTAGATAAAAGATCTCTGAAAAACTCGACAGCCTAGTTTCCTTTTGCTCCTTCCGAGAAGTGCTCGTGTCCCATTTCATCTAACAGCATCAGAATTCGGTTCTGAATCCTCCTGCCCTTGACACAATTGTGGAAGTATTTGGTGTTGCTATCTCCAGCTTTAAGCCATTCTTCACGACACTTTCACCTCCAGAATAATTCCTCTTCGCGTAAAGCACCAGCCAACTCCATCTTCAACTGCTTCATGAGGTCAGAAGAGGGATTCAGTTTCGCCACCTCCATTTCTAAAGCTGCACGGAGACGAGTGATTTTGTCTTTTGAATTCATATCCGAGTTTCTCTTCCACGTCATAATCTTTCGACGGCAGCGTTGAATTTTTTCCATGGTACAGCTGTGATCACCAGGCCCTCCTTCCCAGCTTAGCCTGACCAAATCCTCATAACCTTCACGTGACAGCATGCGCTTATCAAAAATAAATTTGCCCTTCATTGGATTATCTCTTTCAAGGGAGAAACAGACCCATTGACCCTTTGATTATACTATTTTAATTCTTCGTATCATTTTGATTTTGTTTTTGAATTGATCGAAATTTAAAGTATTGCAAGTTTTTACATATTTGTATTGGATTAACTGACATTTTCACAATTACGTTAATTACTAAAATTAGTTATATTAATTTTTATTGAAATAGATTAATAATCTATTATACAATTTCTTTTATATATACTTACATGAAAATCCTTTTGAATTTTAGTACTTTATTGTATAATGGAATATAAGCTGACGTATTAGGTTATTTATAGTCCCTCTATCTCTTCTATCATTTCCACCAAGACTCCAAAAGGTGTCACTGGATCACTCTGCGTCGGGGTGAGAAGATGATCACTAGTACTCATGACTATCAGGTGGAACAGAGATCTTGTTCATTGGCGGGTCTCCTGACCTCTCCTCATTTTCCTACGTTCTATTCTTCCGGAGTCTCGGTGGGATCAGAGATCTATTTCCCTGATCACGGATGGCCTTTTCCCTCCACGAAGGTTAGGGTCCTTGATACTCGATCTGGTACTATACGGATGGGTCCAAGCATGAAAGTGGCTAGGTGGGCCCATAAAGAAGCAATGGGAGTAGTCGACGGGAAGATATACGTGATTGGAGGAACTTATGGGAAAAACCAAGTGGAAGTGTTTGATCCAGAAACTCAAACCTGGGAGTTCGCAGGTGAGGAGAAAGTGCAATGCAATTCGCGGTTTAGTGCGTCGCTGGAGGACAAGGTTTACATGGTGGACTTGGAACATGGGAGAATCAGTGCGTATAGTCCGAGAGAAGGTATAAACAACGTGGCGACAGAGAGGCTAATTGAGCATATGAACTGCATGTGTGTGGTAGAGAATGTGATATATGCTTGTTTTAAGCGGAGTGGGTTAATGTGGTTTGACACAAAGCTCAAGGTTTGGAGAAGATTGATTGATTCTGGTGGGAAGGCAACATTGTGTTCCTTTAACGCTGGAAAAATGGCGGAGTACGAGGGGAAGTTAGCGGTTTTTTGGACACAGATTAATACTAATTTTGTGGAGAAGGTGGATATTAGGTGTAGAATTATCGCATTGGATAGGGTAGGAGAAGAGATTCGTGGGAAGATCGAGAGCTCTGGTAGTGTGGCCACATGTTCGTATTCCATAACTTTAAGCCATTGTTTAGTTGTGTCTGATTGATCCACTCATTATATGATTTAACATACTAAACTATTTTTTCATGCGAAACCCTACAAAAAAAAAAGAAAACTATTTTTTCATTCGCACAAGCTGTTATGTGAAATGCATAATAAAGGGAGGCATGTATATTGAATTTTTTAATAGCCCAAGTACTGAGCAAATTATCATGTCTATTTATGTTTACTAGTTTTATTTCTTTGTCCACAAACAAATATATCGCTTTCAATCTCTGAGCTAAGTCCTATATAGCAGGGATAAATGAAGGACGGAACTTCAAGATTTGATTTTTATTAACGTCAATTCCATTAGATAATTCAACAAAAATTCGATTTCTAGACTGGGGTCTACAGATCAATATATCAAAACAGTGATAGTATTTATTCTAATATATGATAGATTTGTAGAAGGAAAAAAAGAAAGCAAATTACCGGGTGTGAAGATTGAGCTGCTCAGAGAAGTACAAGAGCTTACATATGAGAAGGGAAGAGCCTGGACTCACAATGTCTAGACCATGGCAATAGTCACCACATAGATCGTCTGTGCCAGGGAAGTACATACTAGGTCCTTCCCTCATGACCTCTGATGGATCATAAAATCCATTCAGAAATAAGGTTAGGGTTTTCGGTTGATTGTGGCCCTCTTCGTTTGTACATCTGGAAGATGCATCCAGATGGTCCATCTAGATGTCTCATCCAAATGCTCCATCTGGGTGTTGTTCGTTTCTTCATTTCGTCCATGCATCCAGATGAATCATCTGAATGCAACTATGTTCGTTTGCTTTTCATTTTTTAACTTCCATCTACATCCAGGTGGACTTGTTAATAAAATGATTAAAATATAATTTTTTACGTTTCGGCGGAAAAATAGCATTTTTACGGTTTTGGCGAAAAATATTTTGGCGGTTTTTGAGAAAAAAAGTGTTTTTGGCGAAAAAGTGCATTTTTGTTGTTTTGGCGGAAAAATATGTTTTTATGGGTTTGGCGGAAAAATATGTTTTGCGGTTTGGACGGGAAAAGTGTGTTTTGCGTTTTGGCGGGAAAAGTGTTTTTGACGGGAAAAGTTTTTTTTCACGATTTTGGCGGAAATTTTTTTTTCGCGATTTTGGCGGGAAAAGCATTTTTGCGGTTTTGACGAGAAAATACATTTTTCCGGTTTTGGGTGGGAAAATACATTTTTCCGATTTTATTTTGGCGGAAAAATGCACTTTTCCGATTTTGGCGGAAAAATGCATTTTTCCGATTTTGGCGGGAAAATGAGTTTTCTAGTTTTGGCGGGAAAATGTATCCCGGGTTTGGCGGGAAAATTCTGTTTTCCGGTTTTGGCGGGAAAATTGTGTTTTCCGATTTTGGCGGGAAAATGCGTTTTTCCGGTTTTGGCGGGAAAATTATGTTTTCCGGTTTTGACGGAAAAATTCGTTTTCCAGTTTTGGCGGGAAAATTCAATTTTCCGGTTTTGGCGGGAAAATTCCGTTTTCCGGTTTTGGTGAGAAAATTGTGTTTTCCGGTTTTGGCGGGAAAATTGCATTTTTCCGGTTTTGGCGAGAAAGTTGCGTTTTTCCGGTTTTGGCGAGAAAGTTGCGTTTTCCGGTTTTGGCGAGAAAGTTGTGTTTTTTCGGTTTTAGCGAGAAAATGCTTTTTTTTGCAGTTTTGGCTGGAAAATTCTTTTTGGAGTTTGGCAGGAAAATGCGTTTTTTGGGTTTTGGCGGAAAATACGTTTTTTTTTGTTTTAACAAGAAAATTCGATTTTTCGGTTTTGGTCGAAAAGTGCGGTTTTACTGGTTTGGCCGAAAAATGTGTTTTTATGGAAATGTGTGTTTTACGTTTTTTTGCGGAAAAACGCATCTTGCAGTTTTGGCGGGAAAGTGTGTTTTTCAGTTTTTGCGAGAAAATGCATTTTTGGTTATAGCAAAAAAATGTATATGCAGAAAAATAGAATTTAGGGTTTGAAAATAATATTTTAATTTTAAAATGTCATTTTTGTCATTTATCATTTTGGATTGAACTAGATGCATCTGCATCCAGATGCACTATCAAGACTCACCTTCATTTGAGTGAGAATTTGAAATGAGTTTTTAAAAATTCAGCTTGGTGATTTATCTGGATGTATTATTATAATGCACAAAACGAACATCGATTTGCATCTTCACCCAGATGGATCATCTGGGTGAGCAAACTAACAGGGCCTGTATGATAAAAAAGCTCTTGCTAGGTCCTTTGAGCTCTCCTCAGCATTCATAACTCCATATACCTTCATGATGGGAGATTCCTTGAACTCCGAGAACTATTGATTGTGTTGTGTCTTCGAGATAAGAAATCTGTTTACCATTTCAAAAATGTTTTGAAAACAAAATCCCTTCAGAATCACATGAAAACACATTGAAAACACGTTTCTTAAAAAAAATAAATATTCGATGAAATTTGCGTTTTCATTATAGAAACTTGTGATTCTGTTTTGGAAAAGCCAAAAAAAAACTTTTATTTTTTTGTTTTATACAAAAATCTGTAGATAATGAATTAATATATTGATAAAATTTGTTTCTTTTTGTTTATCGTGGATAACAAGATTTTTTTCTATTCTTTGATAAAAAATTATAACATGTAAAAATATTTTTTTGTTACTTTTTTTTAGGGGTGGACACTTTACCCGATATCCGAAACCGCATCCGAACCCGATCCGAAAAACCCGAACTGAAATCCGAACCGAAGTAGCAAAATATCCGAACGGGTATTGATTTAGGAGAGATTGGATATCCGAACCCGAACGGGTAATATCCGAACCCGAATGGATATCCGAAGATAACCGAACATATGTATAATTAACCATATATTTTTAGTTTACATCTCTCATTTTATATAAAATATTTATATTGATACTACACATATTTTAAGTTCATATGAAATACATAGAATTACGGAGAAAATGATTTGATACTCACTTAAAATGCATGTCAAACTTTTTATTTCAAGAATTAACAAAATGTTACATCCAAAATTTTAAAACAATAACCAAATTAATGTATTTTTTAGTTTCATAATGTTATGTCCAAATCTATTAACCATTCAATCTATTAAAAATAAAAATTAGTTAAGTGAAAGTTATATTTTTAAATACAAGAAATTTGAAAAATGAAAAATTTAAATTTTAAATTTTTTTTTTCAAAATTTAAATATTCGTACCCGATCCAAAATAACCGAACCCGAACTAAAAAAACCCGAACCCGACCCGAAGTACAGAAATACCCGAACGGGTTCTATACCTCTATACCGAAATACCCAAAAATCCGAAATACCCGACCCGAACCCGAACGGGTACCCGAACGCCCACCCCTACTTTTTTTCATTATTTGATTATCTTTACTAGACAAATTAAATAGGAAAACCAATTAAATTCTCATGTTAATCAATAGTGTGTTAGTATATATATATATGTATCTATAATATTATTTGAGATGTTAGTTTCTTATGTGTCGCACTCACGTTAATTCTTACGATGGTTGGTTGATTACGGAGGTATCCTTAATGAAATTCAAATATTAGTAAACAGCATATAGACAATAGTGTGTTAGTGTATATTAATTACCACTAGGTGATTTTCCTGTGCTCATGCACGAGTATAAATATTTTTAAAGTAAATATACTATAATAATTGAATGCTATTTACTTTTAAATTTAAATTAATTTATAATTTATAGACATCATTTATATTAATAATATTATATTACTTTAATTATACATATGATTTTATATATGTTATATCTAATCGGTTTTGTTGTTTTTATAGTCGATTTAGTTATCATTTGGGTAAATTGGATTGCATCTTTGAATTCAACAGTTTATTCTAAATATACTAAATTTTGTTTAATTTTTTATTTTCATTTAGGTAGATCTTGTCGTAGATATGTAAATATAATTTATGAAGATTATGTATAACTTAAGATATATTGTGTTTAAAATGAAATAAAAAAATAAACTAAAGTGTCTGATTCCAAAGTACATAAATTAATATAACGATAATATTCTGAAGTCTCATGCATATATATACATTTTACAAAAAGAACTAAATTGTAACAATTGGTTAATATTTTATTTCCAATTTTAATATGTTTTGAGTTGTCCTATGATTTATATTTATAAACTAAATTACTATTCTTATAAAATTATATATTCTATCGTATTTAAATCTATTATTTTAGATATATGTTGGATTAGTCGAGTCACTCATGGTGTGAGTATATTGAGTTACATATATTCTTTCAAATTCAAAAAGCAGTATAATTATTTTTTATTATAATTAAGTCAAATGAAATCAATTTTATTTATCATTTAAATGTGCATGTATTTTCATAATATTTATCAAATTATATGTTGATATTTTTTTTAAAAAAATATTAGAAAATAAAGTGATGATCAATAGGAAATTACATGCATAAGTAGCTGATACATTTTGTAAGCTCATGAACACATATCAATATTTACAATAATTAAAATATTTTATAAATTCTAAATAACTTTATGTCTTTGATTTATTGAATGAAAACTGAAATTTATTTAATATAATCTTAAGAATGAAAATTCAGATTTGCTTTGCTATTTAGATTATGGTTATACTAAGTTCTACAAACATAAAAAAAAAAATTTAAGCGTAAATTTAATATTAAGAAAACAAATAACTTTAATAATGATAAAATATAATATATTTACCTCATTAAACTTTTTTGTAACTATTTGATCAAACGATGTTTATTTTTAAAATCTATTTTTAGTTTTTTTTAATATCTCTTAAAAATAAACAGTAAACAAAATTATGATTGTATTTGAAAATAATATTATATAAGTAAAATATAATTTATTGATTTTTTTTGTTGTAATTGAAAGATTTTATAATCAACTAAATAAATAAAAAATAAATAAAACATTTAAATAATACTAATTATAAAATATTTTTAGTCAATTAAACATATATTAGGTTATGTTACTTAATTATTTTATGTAATCATCTAAGAAAAATAGATAGATATATAAAAATATTTATATTACTTTGAATTTTTTTGTATTGTTTAAAATTATGTTTTAAAATAAATAATATTTGTTTTTCTAATATCAAGATTATATGTGTAAATTATTTTTAATGAAATCACATTATATACAAATTTATATTTTTCGTCTATAAAAATATAGATATAGAGAAAGTATTTTTTTTACTTCAAAAGTATATTTTATGTTGTTTTAAAATATTTTTTAAATGTAATATTACTATTTTGTGAACTTTCTATTTTTTATAAAATCATATTATATACACATACATATTTTTTCAATTCTTTATTTTAACTTTATAAAACAATTCCTTTTTATTATATGTATATGTGTTTTTGGAAAATTTTAAACAGGAAACTAAATAAAAAAAATAATAGTATTTTAAATGTAATATTTTAATTCATTAATAGTATTAGTGTAATCAACCATTGTGAGAATTAACGTAAGAGCGACACATAAGAAATTGACTTCTCAAGTAATATTATAATGATTATTAAATTTTATTTTCCTTTTTAGTATAGTTTACGTATTATATTTTTACAACAACAGATATTATAAAAAGGAAATATTTCAAAATTTCAACACAAATTTATAATAGGGGAATTTGCGAAAAATGACTCAAAACTTGATTTTGAATACAAAAGTGTACCCCAAATTCAATCAAATGCAAAAGTAACCAAAAAGCCTAGTGAAATTATAATAGTCCCCTTATGAACAAACAAAAAACATGTATTCAGTTTTACCATTATAACCCTCTGTTAGAGAAAGCTTATTTGTAAGTCTTCTCGTTCAGTAGATTTTAAAAATAATTTTATAATTTTATAAAAAAATATTTTGATGGGTAAAAAATTGAAATCATGTAATAATAAACATTTTTCAATGATGTAAATTTAGTTCATCTGAAATTAAATTATTTTCAACATAGATGAGTGAATGTATATTGGTTCATGAGTCATTGGTTTAAGGTTTGGTAACATATGTTATAGTATTGTATGTATATTTAGGGTTAGATTCTGAAATCTTACCTTCATTTTTTTTCCAAATTGACTCATATATGTTTAGTAAGTATCTAATAACTTGATTTAAACATTTTCTAAGTTTCTTTTAAGTTTAAGAAATAATTTTTTGCATAGTTAATTAATTGTAGGGTCTGGAAGACGCACAGAAAACTTTAAAATAAGTCTTCCGACACATCCCGCCTAAATTTTAGTAGAACTTAGGGTTCCCACCTAAATTTTGGAAAACATTAGGTTTCCCGCCTAAATCAAAGTCTTCCATAAGTCATCTAGGAGTCTTCCAGAGAAAGTCTTATTATGGATTAGATCTTAAAAATAATTAATAAATTTTATAAAAAAATATTTTCAATGAGAAAAAGTCAAAATCATGTATTAATAAACATTTCTAAAAGATGGAAATTTAGTTTTACTGAAATTGAATTATTTTTACATAGATGATTGAATATATATTGAGTCATGATATTCTTTGGTTTAGGGTATGGTAACATATGTTGTAGTATTATTAGTATTTTTAGGGTTAGATTTTGAAATCTCATCTTATTATTTTTTTTAAAAAATTGACCTATATGTGATTAGTGACTATCTAATAACTTGATTTAAACACTTTCTAAATATCTTAAAAGTTTTAGAAAATATTTTTTGCTTAGTTATTTAATTATAGGGTCTGGAAAACTCACAGAAGACATATCTCGCCTACATATTAGTAGAATTTAGGGTTCCCGCCTAAATTTAGAAAAATTTAGGTTTTCTGCCTAAATCGAAGTTTTCTAGAAGTCTTCCCGAAGTCTTCTAGGGAAAGTCTTCTCATGTATTAGATCTTAAAAATAATTAATAAATTTAATAAAAAAATATTTTGAAAGAGAAAAAATCAAAATCATGTATTAATAAACATTTCAAAACGATAGAAATTTAGTTTTACTAAATTTGAATTATTTTTAACATAGATGAGTGAATGTAGAATTAGTCATGATAGCATTTAGTTTAGGGTTTGGTAACATATGTTATAGTATTGTTTGTATTTTTAGGATTAGATTTTGGAATCTTAACTTAAAAAAACTTATTTTGACCTCCATGTGTTTAGTTTTGTGTATATTAAACACTTTATAAGTTGATTATAAGTTTAATGAATTATTATTTGCTATTTAGTTAGTTATTTGATTAGGTTATGGTTTGGAAGACTTCCAGAAGACTTCACAAGAAGACTTCCCAAGAAGTATTCTGACATATTTCCGCCTAAATTTAGTAGAATTTAGGTTTCCCGCCTAAATTTTAGTATAATATAGGTTTCCCGCCTAAAGCGAAGTCTTCCAGAAGTCTTCTCATGTATCTGAATTTAGGATCTAGAAGACTTCCCAAGAAGTCTTCCCTTAGAAAACTTTCTAAGAAGTCTTCTATATCGAAAATATTTAACCTAATTGGAATTTTTGTCTCTATATATAAAGAAAATGTACACATTATATTTCTTCCTCTCAAATGGCTGCAACAAAAATGTAATGTTTCTCACTCTAAAACTCTCCAACCCCTCTCTAATCTCTTTGAACATCAAAACACCAAATTTAAATCCATTTCTCATTTTTTCTTATGTCTTCTCACTAATTTATTTTCTTTTTGCAAGTTTTTCATTACATGGTTCTCATCTTTCACTCATTCAAAGGTAGATCTATAAATGTTGGATATGTATTTTTTTATGTTTTATATATTATATTCTAAAAAACTATAGATTCAACCTATTGTGACTGTTTTGCTTATTATTTAAGCATAAAATTATATTTTCGAAGTTTTTATCTATTTTGAAGCCATTTTGCAGGTTTTTCAGATCTAAGACTGATTTTGAAAGACTCTCGGAAAACTTCTAGACAAGTCTTCCAATGCATTTTATGCTAGAAGACTTCCCACGAAGTCTTCAGGAAGTCTTCTGCCCAAAGTGGTACAAATTTTGGATATGTATTTTTGTGTTTTATATATTGGATTCTAAAAAGTTATAAATTCAATCTAATGTGACAATTTTTTGTTTATTATTAAGCATAAAAAAGTGTTTTTGAAGTTTTTCTCAGTTTTGAAGCTATTTGAATGCTTTTGAATATATAAAATTTTCAGATCTAAATAATACTTTGGAAGACTTCTCAGAAGGCTCTTGGAAGACTCTTGGAAGACTTCTTGGGAAGTCTTCTAATGCATTTTATGCTAGAAGACGTCCCACGAAGTCTTCAGGAAGTCTTCCAAAGTTTGAATACGCAGATTTTTTAGATATGAATTAGACTTTAGAAGATTTCTCAGAAGATTCTGGAAAACTCTCGGAAGACTCTTGACATACTTCTTGAGAAGTCTTCTAATGTATTTTATGCTAGAAGACTTCTCACGAAGTCTTCGGGAAGTCTTCTGTCCAAAGTGGTACAAAGGAATGATGTCAAGTGGAGTCCAAACTTATCTATGTTGAGGAATGATATCTAGTTCCATGTGTAATAGTTTTGTTTATGGTCTGTTTTATGATTTGTATGTGCACTATTTAGTTGTGAATTCTTTTGTAAAATTAAATGAATGTTAATCAAAAGAATTTGCTAAATATGTTTATGTTTTGCCAAAAGTACTTGATATTATTGAAGTAGACTGCTCAGATACTTTGAATTTGGTATCCTGTTTCATCTTCATACCAGAAACCGATGAACATTCCTAGAGCTCATTGTTGTGTTAACTGAAAAATAAACACATGGGTTGACTCTAACTGTACTATTTGCCTCTCTTCACCTCAAAGATGGACATTCCTAAAGTTCATCGTCAGTCTATCTTTTTCTCTAGCTATATCTGATCCTCAAAATCTTAAACCTAAAGTCAAGGTCTCGAACCTAACTACTCCAAATCGTTAGAGCCTCACCATTCATTGGATAAGCCGCCATTTGCTGATAATCCGTTTTGCCAAACACAGACTCAACGATATTAAAAAGCTTAATAATAATGGTGGCAACACCTCTAAAGAAGACAACACCTTTCAAAGGTTTAACTCATGCAAGCATTATTATAATTTGGTATAATTTGAGTCTCACCATTCACTGGATAAGCCACCTTCCACTTATGACTATAATAGTTCAAAGTATTATTAAAATATCAGATTTAACTAACAGTGATTCTCCTTTTTAGTTATTGTTCTATGTAGGCTGATGTATATAGGCTGATGATGATGACATATATGAAAGGTTAAGTTCATACCTATTGTTTGCATGTAATGGAAAGCATGATTATAATAAGGTGTAGCCGTGCAGAAGACCTCGCATTAAATAAAGTTAAACCATACAAAACTATATGGGTCGTCAAATTATTCAAGAAGTCAGTCAGTACAATGTATCATTAGTAAATAGTCTAGTTATGGAAGGATTAAGGTTAAAAGAGGCTAAAAAGGATTCTCATGATGACACATAAGCAAAATGGCACAAATGTAAATAATTTACATTTTAAATATTACTTTTCTATTTTGCTTCTCTTTTAATAATAAGGGGATTTGATCAATTAAAATCCTACCAACCGACCTTAATTTAACTAAAATTCAACCCATCGCGACAAAGGAAGAAATCAGAAAATTTAGTGTTTTGATTCAAATTAGTGAGAGAGAAAGGAAGTTGGTGAAATCGTGTTGGGTTATTGACCATAATCGAATGAGGGAGAAGTTAATCGACCCCGAAATCGATTAACACCTCTCTCTCTCTCTCGATTTTCGTCGATAACCCACCTGATTTCACCAAATTTATTTTCTCTCACTGATTGTATTAAAGCTTAATCTCTTAGAGTTTTCCCTTTTGTCGCGACGGGATACGACGTCCCCAATATTTTTCTAATAAAATTGGGCCGATATTAAAATTGGGAAATTTGCCAAATATGACTCAAAACTTGATTTTGATTGCAAACGTATACCCAAACTTGAATCAAATGCAAAATTAACCCAAAAACGTATAACCCCGTAAAGTCTTATGAGATTTTTTAAGTCTTCGGATGTTATGTAAGTCTTCTGGAAGACTTCCATGAATTTGTTTCTCATATAGTATATCTTTAAAATAATTTATAAATTTTGTAAAAAATATTTTGATAGGAAAAAATTGAAATCATGTAATTATAAATAGTTGCAAGTGATATAAATTAAAATATAATAAAATGGAATAATTTTCGACATAGATGAGTGAAAGTAGTGAGTCATGATATTTTTTGGCTTAGGGTTTGGCTTAGGGTTAGATTTTGGATGCTTAACATTTTTTATGAAAAAACTAAATTTTAATCTATATGCATTTATTTTATGTATATTAAACACTTTTTAAGTTGTATTTAAGTTTAATGAATTATTTGTTTCTATTTAGTTAGTTATTTGAGTTTATGGTATATTTAGGGTCTAGACGACTTTCATGTAGTCTTCTAGACGATTTCTTGAAAGTCTTCTTGTGTTTTTACGTTAGAAGACTTCCAAATCTTCCTAGTTAAAAATATTAAAATGTTCTTATTCCTGTTAAAAATATTTTTGTTTACTGCTTAAACTCTGGAAGTCATCTAGATGACTTCGAGAAAGTCTTCTTGTGTTTATTAAAAGTCTTTTTATTTCCGCTAAAAATATTTACGTTTCCCGCTTAATCATTAAATTAATTTATTTTGTCAAAAAAATATTAAACTCAAAATCTAAAACTCAAAACCCTAGTTTCTTTTTGCCAAAAAAAACCTTTATCTCATAATTTTTTTTTTGTTACTCTCTCTCTGACGGTTGTTCTTCTTCTTCCCTTGTCGTCTTCTTTTCTCCCCTCTCTCCTTGAGACACAAGACATAGAAACAGAAGAGAGAAAAAGAGAAGAGAGAGAGAGGAGATAAAGTTCGGACATGAGAAAGGAAGAAGAAGAGACGACGGCCGGAGTGGTGTCGATGACGACGGAGAGAAGACAGAGATCTCGGCTTGGTCGGCAAAGGCGATAGCTTGGGTCTGATATTCTGAGATTGAGGCTTCTTCTGTAAGATTAGACTCTAAAGGTATGTCTCCCACTCTCAGATTTAGTTTCGTTTTTTCATTTAAGATACTGACGTGGAAGCTGTTGACCATTTGTGTACAGATCCCGAACTTCTCTCCCATATGGCGTCGTCTGTGGTAACCAAAGTTTGACCAGAATCTCAGAATAAAATCCTGGAAGACTCACACGTAAGTCATCTAGCGGAACACTTACATGTAAGTCATCCGGATAAAATTAAATATTTAAGTTTTATTTTTCAATTGCAAAAGTAAACCGAGACGACTTACATGGAAGTCGTCAAACAAAAATTAAATATTGAAGTTTTATTTTTTTGTGGAAGACCTCTCTGTAAGTCGTCTAGGAAAAATCAAATTTCTAACATAATCCGGTCAAATGCAAAACTAACATATTTATCGTAGACGACTTAGAGGAAAGTCTTCTCTGGGATTTTTGAATTTTTTTGAAAACAAAGAAAACTGGAAGACATCCAGAGAAGTCGTCTCGAAAAGACACACATAAAATCAATTGCAAAACTATCCTCTGCATTGACCAGAAGACTTTCATGTAAGTCTTCAAATACAAAACTAACCTCTGCACGAAAGTCTTCTGACGGACAGATCTGAAATTTTTTTTTATTTCATACCTTAAATTCGTGAAATAACTTCCTTAGCACAAATAAGTCTTTTCCAAGCACCCAAAACCTCAAATGAAAGCGACCCACCAAGAATCGTGAGGTTGAATGATTGAAACTATATACAAACAAATATAAATCCAAAACAAAACTCATGTACAAATAACTTGTATAGTATCATTTTTATAGAAACCCCGATAAAACTAAATTAACAAGTATAACTAACATTATTATTTTTCAAAAGGAACACACAAATATGAAGAAATGCAATGCATGATCACATATACTTTACAATAAAATGATCACATATGACTTGGTCAGAATATTTCCAATCCATTGCTACTTTTTTTACTTTTATAATAGCAATTAGAAGTAAAATTTCTCCAATCCATCTATATTTCTTTTTCTAAAATGAAAGTTTTTTTTTTCATTTATTAATAAAGTAAAAAATAACATTCCTTTATTTTTACTTTATATTTTTTAAAAATACATTGGAATATATCTCAAATCTATTATGGAATTTTCTATTTTAAAAATAAAAATAAAAAATATATTGGAGATGTCTTAGTTACTTGGAAATTACCTCTTTCAACATGAACTTTACACATCATGTCTTTTTCTTCTCAAACTTCATAGGGAGTTTTTCAAAACTAACCTATCTTTTCAAGTCAAATCCAAAACCAACTTTTTTTTTGTTATTACTATTCATCAATGAATTTTCTATACTATCTTTATATTTTTGAATTATTTACAAAATTGCCATTATTATTTAATATTTTATTAATTTCAAAATTCACAAAAAAACAAATACACCCACACCATTTCTTCTTATTTACAATAATGTCATTATCATCAATTTTACCAACCATCATGAACCACCATTTTTGAGCTCTTAAAGCCTATAATTCAATTTTCAACCACTTTTTCTCATTCTAAACCAACAAAACTTCATTTTCTCTATATTTCAATCTAAAAAAACTCTCATAACTTTCATTTTCATAAGCACAAACTTCATATTTTCGAGTTTATTCATTAGTGAATCGTCAAAGGTGGTCTTTTTGTTCATATTTGGAGTTTGGGCGGTTGAGAAGGTTGGAAACGAGCTTTACACCAGAAAAAATAAAAATTTACATGGTTTTCATCATTTTTCAGATCTGTGTCGAGATAGTAGATTGTTTTGTATGTCTACGCCTATATGCAGACGTACAATGCAGTCTACTTGTCAACGCACACGTCAGTTTTGTAATTGACCAAACAAATTTTTTTTTGGTACCGCAGACTTCCCCAACAGTATTCGTCTTTACCTTTGAGAACAAAAACAAAAATTTAGGTAGACTTATAAGATGTCTACGTAAAAGAAGTTAGTTTTGCATTTGACCGAACTTTTGATTTTTTATTATAGACTTCAACGGAAATCTACAAAGTGTAGACTGCCTGAGAAGTTTGCAAAAGGTCAGTTTTGGTGACCAAAACTTTGACTTCGTTGAATAGGTTTGTTTTGTGTTTTACTATTTAAAAAAAAAAATAATTAAAAAATAATTAAATTGTACTTCATGTGCAATCTTTGTATCTTAGAAAAAAAGGTAGACTGCATGTGAAGTCTACTATTTTATTTTGGTCAAATGCAAAACTAATCCGTCAGATTTGAGAGTAGATTTCAAACGAAGTCTAAAAATATGTAGACGTTCGTTTCCATTTACTCGTAGAAAGTCAAACTTGGTCAAATTCAAAACTAACCTCTTTCAAAAAATTTAAAAATGTAGACAGCATATGAAGTCTACTTCCGAAATTCAAATCATGGATGAATTTTGGTCAATTGAAAAACTAACATTTTTGAATAGACTGAAACGAAAGTCTACATGTATAAAATCACAACTTTTTTTCATATATAGAAAGTAACCCGTAAAATTTCCAATTGCAAAAACCAACCCAAAGAGTAGACCTATTTGATAGTCTACATTAGTAAAGTGAAAAGAACGTCTACATCTTTGTAGATTGAATATGAAGTCTACATAGAAAAATATATTAAAAGTGAATTTGTGTATTATTCATTAAGTTTTTTCAAGTTTTTTTTTGTTTGAAAGTGTGTATTAGTTAATCCTTATGAGTTCAAGTGATTTTGAAAACAAAATCTTCGGATGATTATGAAAGTATAATACTTTTTATTTGACTATGTTCTTTGCTAATAATTGTAGATGTATTTGTAAGCCTACCTTTATAGTTTTATGAAACATGAATTATTTCTCCGCTAATTATGTACTGTATTTTTTCCCCAAAAATAGCTATGTTACCTGTTGTATACGGAGAATAAGTGGTGAAAGGCTCTTTGTGGGATTTTGTGATCAATAATTGGATATGAGGAAGAATGTTCCTTGTGCATGATGGCTGTACACATGGTGAACTTCTTGAAATGGCATAAGAAGATTATGATTTGGACAAGAAAATCGACAAGATGGTGCTAACATTTCTTACCATACGTCATTTTACAACAAATGACTCCGAATAGGCGAATACTCCTCTTATGCATGTCATGAATTATCGACAAGTGCAGAACTTGATCGAGTTATCTAAGACACTGTTTATACGTCTTTGTGTATCAAGCCAGCGCCAAGTACACTACAAATTTTTGGTTTGAGAATATATTAGATAATAAGTGTTGACATCTTTGTAAATCTACAAATGTAGACTCTAGTTGAAGTTTACGTTGTAAATTCTATTAAAATTGCATTTGTGTATTATTCATCATATTTTATTTCACGATTTAATTATTTTACAGTGTATGTTAGTAAAATTTTATGGTCTTGGATGAAATTCAAAAGTTAATGTGTTATAATTATACACTTGATATTTATTGCAAAAATTTGTGATTAGTTTTACTCTTGAAACTTCTTGGAAATTTTGTATAGATTTTTTTCTTCTCACATGTGTTTTAGTTATTGTTTTAGCTTATGGCGGTTTTACTTGTTTGGTTGATTAGATCTTGTGAAAAAAATGATATCTAACAAAAAAATTAATAATATCATACAAGTGAAACACAACTAAAAATGAATACAATATTTGTAGATTATGCATTAAACAATTATTTACAAATTAATAATTTATTATGCGAAATTATCTCAAAGCAATATATTAAAAAGTATTCTTGAGTGTGTTTGATTTTTCATAATCTTGATGCCTTAAATAAAGTTTTAGATAAGAGTACGTGCAAAGTAAGATAATTTTATGAAAAAAACATAAGATAAAAAATGAAATCATATTTTAGTAGACTTTTTATTAAGTCTACGTAAAGTTATTTTAGTAGACTTTAGTTGAAGTCTACACTAGCGGAAAATTTTCATATCTGAAAGTGTACATTTAGAAAATTTGAAAATACTTTATTCTAGAAAATATTTCAAAATAGTTTTTTTATCAACCTTGTAACAAAGCAAAAACATAAAGTATAAATCTATAAATTTAGTTCAATATAAACTTAAAATATCCTATAATGAATATATGTAAAACTTACATTTTTGGGAAGATGATTTGAAAACTTTGGAAGAGAATACTTGCAAAATAAAATAAAATTATGAAAAATAAGATAAAAATTAAAATCATATTTGAGTAAACTTCTAATGAAATATGCTTAAAAGTTAAGGCTAGTAGACTTCACCAGCCATGACTTTTAGGTAGACTTCAAATGAAGTTTACTCAATCAGAAAAAAAGTTAGATCTGAAAATATATACATTGAAAATATGAAATAAGTTTAAATCTAAAAAATTTTAAAAAATATAATTTAATAGAAAAATATTAATAAATTAAAGACATAGAATTTGAATATGTAGTTTTATTTAAATATAAATACTAGAACACATATTTAAGATAAAATTATTTAAAAATCATAGAAAAAAATTAAAGTCATATTTTGGTAGATTTCCAATGAAGTCTGCTTAAACTTTGTGGTTTAGTAAACTTCATATGACGTCTACTAGCTTTAGTCACTGTCTGATAATTTTCAGATTTGAAAAAATTTATACATTTTGAAATGTGAAAATAATTTTAAATCTGAAAATACTTTACAAAATAGAATTTATAAGATAAGATAGTAGCAAAGTAAATGCCAGAGCTTGATCTATAAATTTATTTGAATATAAACTTATAAATACACATTTAAATTTTATTAATCTAAAACTTACATTTTTAGAGGAGAAGATGAAATCCATGAGTGATAATAACTACAAAAAAAATATTGTGAGAAAGAAATAACACAAAATTACACATTTAAAAACTATAGATCTAAAACTTATATTTTTAAAGGAGAATATGAAAACCATGAATCATAATACCTAAAATGACAAAATAATATTATGAGAAAGACTTGAGAGAATTTTAGAGAGAAAGAAAAGAAATGAGAGAGTTTTAGTGAGAATGGATAAAACTTTAAAGAGAAGTGAGAGAATTTAAAAAACTTATGGAGCCATTTTAGAGAGAGATTGTATAAATTTCATTTATATAGGGAGACAAAAATGTAACTAGGTTAAAAATTTACGACATTGTAGACTTCTTTTGGAGTTTACTAAAATTAAAATTTTGGAGTAAATTTTATTGTAACTTAGTATACCTTTTTGGAAGTCTACTATAATAATTTCATTATTGCTGTTCATTCTTTATTATTTTAGTAATTTTAATATATGATTTACTAAATTTTTATTTTATTTTTTAATATTTATAGTATATGATTTCACATTTTTACTTTTAAGGAACTCAACTTAGTTTATATATAATGATTTTTTGTAAACAAATTTGAAAAATGTAGACCGAAAAAGACGTCTCCAGCTAAATAGACTTTATTGTAGGTCTATGAAACCCTAAACCACAAATCTCAAACTCTAAATGTTTTGCTCTATAATAAAAAAAGTCTTAATTACTGTATCAAATATCAAATTATATAAAATATAAACTACTAAACATTAATACACAAATTTAAGTCAATAAAACAAAAAAAAAATCTAAATGTAAATCTAACCCTAAGAAATCTACCACTGGAATACATAACATGTTATAAATTTTTTGTTTCTAAACTATATTGTCTAACACATGGTTACCAAATTAGAGTATATTCTTTAAAATTATTCAATTATATAAAATTTTAATTTATTTACTTCATATTAATCATTATATTGTTGATTAATTAAAAATATCACAACAATTATTTTTATACATTTTTAAATTAAATTATTAGATCAAATTACGATATAGACTACAGAATAAGTCTACACATTCTATTACGTGTAGACTTACTAAGGACATGATCGTAAAATACATTTTTGGTTTTTTGTTTGGTCATAAGGATTACATAGTACTTTTACCATCCATTTATGTTGGTTTTGCATTTGATTAAAAGTGAAGTACATTTTTAGGTTTGACATGAATATTTGGGTTGGTTTTAGCAATTCTCTCAACTTTGTATTAGTGCATATTCTATATTCAACTAAACAAAAAGTTAAAAATGCTAGATGAACTTTAAGCGTCATGCCTTTTTTTTTTGAACTTTATAGTAGTGCATATTTCATATTGAACTAAACAAATCTCAAAAAATTTACATGAATTCTCAAAATCGTATTTATATATATATTGACACTCGTCAAAGGTGTTAGTCAACCATTAGTTTATCAAAACGACTTCATTTTTGATAAATACTAAATAAACTCTCGAAATCGTGCTTTTATTTATATTGACCGTCAAAATTTTAAAATAAAGTTAAATTTTTAATTTTTGATTAATTTATATTACTAATTTAATAATATTATTTAAAATTGAAATTTATTTTTTGAAATTTAATTTAATTTTAAATGTAACTTTATGTATATATATATATATACAACAAAAAATTCTAAATTTTCATTATATTTCAAGTTTTGGTAATACTATAAAGTAAAAATTTGAATTACTAATAATTAATTTAAATTTATAAAATAATCATTTTTAAAGTTAAATTTAAAACTCAATGCCGTGGAAAAGAATCCCAATGTTGCCATAACACTCCTTGTCAGAATCTAGTGTAATTCATTTATGAAGCTATCCTTCTTATCAATGATGCTATCCTTTTTGATAGGATTTGGTAAAAAGAAGCGGATGAGAATGCACTGTTACGGTAGTATCTTGTGACATGCGCCATGTTCCTGTGAGAGAGGTGATATTTTGGTCAGTAAATATAGATTCTAGGGGGCTTGTTTTAAGTTCTATAATCTTTCGAATCATTTTTATTTGATACCGATCTTTCTCTCTAATTGCTGGGTTCCTTTGTATATAATCATATCTCTCTTGAGTGCCTTGACAGAGCCCAGAGGTTTTTTAAGCCATACAGGATTTGATACCATCCTCGTACGTTTTTTGGTCAGTTGAATCACTCTAGTCCTATGTCATAGATTACAACATTTATATATTTTCTGGTGTTTTCAGGTATACAAGTTTCATACAGCCAATTACAACTTCATAGGTATCTTCTGATGTCTGCTTTTAGTTATGCCGCTATAAGCTTTATGTCAGCATACATTTTATCTTGCAGGTGAAGTGTCAAAACGATCTTTCCTACGCTTATTTTGTTAATCTGTACCAGGTAGTCAGCCTTTCTTCTCCCCAACCTGTAAATCTCTCTTTCTTTTTCTTCTTGTGATAGTTAAAACTAAAATTGTTATAATTTCTGTTAATATAGGTGTTAAAATTTAAGCATCCAAAATTTTCGAGAAAATCCAACAACAAATGTCACAAGCAGTGTTGTACCAAGTGAGATGGGTTCTGCTTTGGTTCATGGTATGATTTTCTTGGAAACATCTCTTACTTTCGCTCTAACACGAACCAAATCTGATGCGGTCTAATGAATTTGTGTGACTAGGATTTACTGCCTATTTTGAAGCTATACTCTATGATAAACTGAGTATTAGCACTGTGCCTAGAAAAGCAACATAAAACATGTTCGGCTGGTAATATACTATTTGATCTTCTTGTGTGGTGCATTCAAACTTTGAAAACAATAGAGTTTGATTATCCATGGTTGTTGTTGAAGGTTGCCAATATGTATTTTCCATTGAGGAAGCCTGTTGAAGTTTACTCTCTAACGATCGAGTAGAAGCAATGATCTGGAGATGTAGCGATTCCAAAAAGGTAAATAAAGAGAGAGCAAAAATTTGAGTCAACTGAACAAAGCATTCATACATTTTGGTGGTGGTGGTGGACAGGTTTGGTAAAAAATTGTATCAACTGGATGAGCCTTTAGGATACGATACTGTCCTAGAGCACAATGGACGGAAATTTGTTAGTAGAATCAAAAAACAAAAGGGTTATAAAGAGAAGTGGTTGTACATAGAATAATAATACAAACCCTTTAACAAAAAAAAAAACATAGAATAAAAATACAATGTAAGCGAAAATGGTATGGTATGGTATGGTATGGTATGATTGATTGTTGAGAACGTGTTGTGTTGTGTTGTTTAGAAGAGAAAACGCGTGGCAGTAATGATGAATAGACGTAGGAAGGAAGTGGACGGATACAACTTAACACGTATTGAATCATATTATTATCAACATAGAAAGTGGTGGTTGTAATTCACACCTAACTGGGTAAACCGTTTGGTTCACCCTCTAAATGCGTAAAATTGAAGGACATAAAATTAATGAGAAAGTTGGGAAAATTAATGGATGTTTTTAGTTCTAAAAAAAAATCTTCCAATACAGAGTAATAATATCTGATTTTAAACATGGTAATATTTGATTTTTTTTTTAAATAACTATTTGAAGATTTTTTTGTACATGAATTGTTTGAATATAGCAAAGTTTATTTTGTATTTAGGCGTGTATTATAAAGTTGTAAAAAAAATTATTCGAATTTTAATATAGATGTTTTCAAAGATTCATTCAGATTTTAAAATTTTGTATCTAAAATATTGTCATTTTGATAATTTTAATACACTAAAATTATTTAACTATATAAAAAAAAGGGCAAATCTCCAAAATAGCACATTTCTAAGTTTATATCATAAAAATAGCACTCAAAAACTAAAATGACAAAAATAGCACCTTTCTAAGTTTATCATTTGAAAATTTTAATTTTTTTATTTTTCAAAATTTGAAATCTTATCCCCAAAACCTCATTTCTCAACTCTAAACCCTAAATCCTAAATCCTAAACCCTAAACTCTAAATCCTAAACCCTAAACTCTAAACCCTAAACCCTAAATCCTAAACTCCACCCTTTAACTCTAAACTCTAAGTTTGTGACTTTTGATAAAATATTAAGTGCTATTTTTGTGACATTTGACCTTAAGAACTAGTTTGAGAACAAAAACTTAATTTAGTGCTATTTTTGTTTTTTTCTCTAAAAAAAATGTCTGTTTAATTTTATATATCATACATAGGTTAACGATAAAGGTGTAGTTAATGAATGAATACTATTAAGTTCTTGTTTGGGTTGCTTCAAAGAAGGGGAAGAAGAAACCCTTTGGCAGAGAACGAAGCATCCTCCTCTCCTCTAGAGATTTCCACAGAGTAATCGATTGGGAGAACAATTGCGGTTTTGCGAGAGTCGAATCGAATCGAATCCCCTATTTTGATTTTCAAGTCGTCGGTAGATGTCGTCGTCGGTAGAGAAGGATCACGAAGGCACGGTGGCTGATACCGGAGATCAGAATGATTCCGCCGTCGTACCCTCGGAGACTGTCGGCGGAGGGGAGAAGAAGAAGACGACGACGAAGGGCAAGGGTCTGTTCTCGCGAATCTGGAACTGGATATTTAGGGTCAAGGGAGACGACTTCGAGAAGAGGCTGAAAGGCATATCGAAGGAGGAAGCCACGATCAGATCCAGGATGAAGCGAAGATCGGTCACCAGGAGGAAGCTCATTAGGAATCTAATCGCTTTCTCCGTCTTCTTTGAGGTCAGTGGAACAAAAAGTCGACATCTTTTGTTGTGATCAATGAAACAGTTTTTGTGTGTGTTCAGGTGATTGCTGTGAGCTATGCGATTATGTCGACTAGAGATGAAGATTTGGATTGGAAACTGAGGAGTTTCAGGATCTTGCCTATGTTTCTTTTGCCCGCTCTTGCTTTCCTTACCTATTCTTCTCTCGTTAGCTTCACCAGGATGTGTGAGTCTTTGTGTTTTTTTCTTTTTTCTTTTATATGCTTGTTTTCGTGTGAAAGGTTGAAACTTTGGTCTTGGGTTTGTTGTTGTGTTGATCGCGTTTGTGTGTAATGGTTTTGGTGTAGGTGACCGCAGAGATCAGAACACATTGGAGAAGCTTGAAGGTGAAATGCTGGGGAAGATCGATGAGTTGAAAGAGAGAACCAATTACTTCACCACGCTCGATATTCTTCGTGTAAGATTTACTATGACACAAGTCTTTTTTGCTTGTGTGAGTGCATTACTTTAGACATCTCTTGTAGGTTACAAGCGTTACACATTTATCATATAACACGTAATGAGGCCAACATGTTTATTATCCCCTCTAGCTTTGTCGATAATTTTTCATTCATATGTTTCATGTTGTCTTTAAATTCAAGTTTGACAAAGAGCATGGTTTAGTGAATTTGGATTGGAGCAGTACAGCTCTAGAGAATGAGTACCTTGTTGAGAGTCTCTTCTTTCTAGTTTAGCTGCCTTTCTTTTAACAGAGATCAACCACCCCTTCTACTGCTTTTTCCCCTAGTTTTCACGCTATACTGACTTTATTAGCTCTCATAGTAGTTTCTCTATCTGTCAGCCAAAGAATGTTTGATTATGGTTTTGGATAGAGGGCTATTAGGAACCCCAACACAACTGTTATATTTGAAATTCCAACTGTGATTATGTGTCCCAAGTTTGAGTTAGTTGGAGACCCACACTTGTGAGTTCTTGAATCACTTCTTATTGCAATATGTTCAGGACCTTGAAAGAGCTCATATATGCCTTGGTGCTTGTTAATTTGGTGTTCTTATTGCTACTGGAACTTGTATTTAACTTGAGGTATTTTTTGTATCAGAGGTTTGACCCTGACCCAGCTGCAAGAGCGGCTGCTGCAACTATTCTAGCATCCAAGCTGGGTGCTGATTCAGGCTTGAAAGTGTATGTAGGAGATGAATCCCAACTTGACCCCGCCACAGGCAAGAGCAATGACATGGAGATCAAACACTCGCAAGGTCTCAGGAATCGAAAACAGCCAAATGCAAAACGCAGCGTTGCTGGGACCACTTCATCAACCCACCATTCAGATAATGAGTCTAACCATTCTGGAACAAGCGAAGCCACCACAGAGCAAAACCAGCAGATGGCTTTTGAGCATTTTAACCCTCAGGGATATGCTGCTCATGATGGCAGCTGGATCTCACGTATAGCCGCTCTCCTCGTGGGTGAAGATCCAACTCAGTCATATGCACTCATCTGCGGAAACTGCCATATGCATAACGGTGAGCGAAGCCCATTACCTTTGTCTTTTGTTTACATCAATGACATAGTGTAACAATGTCTCTCTTTCTCTAACATCACGTAGGACTTTGCCGGAAAGAGGACTTCGAGTACACTACTTACTACTGTCCTCATTGTCGAGCCCTGAACAAGCCGAAGCACTCAGGAGAGCAATCACTTGTTCCTCCTGCTAACACAGTCTCTCTGAATCCAATGGAAAGCGAAGTGATTAATAGCAGTAGCTCCACTAGTGAGCGTGGTGAGAGTCCAGTCCCTGCCGAGATTGTGGGAGAAGCTCCAGAAACGACTGAGCTGAGCTAATAAAAGTTATATTGTGAGGTAAAGAAAAAGGCTTTCATATGTGGTTTGTGGTAGAAAGAGAGTTTGAGATGATCGTTTTGGTAATGCTAAAGTCTTATACCTGCTTTGCAATTTTGATTGTGGAATGAACGTCTGAACAAAGACAATCCTAATAGGTTTTTATTTCTTTTATCTTATTTTTCGTCTTTCCTTGTAAACACATCGCACCTTGTATTTTTATTTATCTTCTTTACTTTGGTTTGGCTTTTGGCTTGTCTCTGGTTTGAACTCAAGATAATGGTTTCGAGATATCTCTCTTTTTACTGATTATCAAAATGAAAAAGGAACACAAAGGCACATAAAGCAATTTTTTAGAAAGAATTGTAAACTAAAAACACACACTATAACACCACGCGCAGGTCGGGCTTATAGTTTCTATGGCTCTAATACCAAATTTATAAACACATAATAGGTATAACCACCCAAAGGAAGTATTTAGGATCAAAGTATATTGATAAGGTGTTTAAAAATATACACATGATTTATAACAAAGGAGGATTTTTATTTTATTAAAAACATTTTAAAATATTACAAATGATTCTTTTTTTTTGTTCAACTATTACAAATGATTGAAGAGACTCGTTAGGAGTTAATTCACTCTACTCATTTGGCTTGAATCACAACACACTCCAAGTCCAAGCCTCCTTATTTATACTACAAGGTCTAAGGATATTTGATATCTTATATTATACACCATAGTAACATCTTAGCTTACACACCACATATAATTGTCTCTAGTTAACAAAGAAAACTTTTAAGTAAAAAAGAATATTTCTGTACACTTTGAGATATGACCAAATCTACTTCAAATCTTATCGGCTATCTCGTATATAAACAAGCTTAAAATCCTAAGAAATGCTGCTAGACATCCATTCGACTTTTACTACGGTCACTTAACTAGGAAGTTAGAACTAGGTTTCATACTCCAAACATTTACTCCTTAAGTTCAAAAAAAAAAACATTTACTCCTATTATAAATATTAACAAAATATTCTTTGGTCAAAAATATTACTTTTGATCTTTTTATTTTTTGTTATTGTAGTACCACAAAGAACTACTAGTCGTTATTTTATCCTAACAAGAGATATTATGATTAAATAGGCTAAAAATACATCTAACATTATTGTTTTTATTGAACTTCTAAAAAAAATCCAAAGATTTTCAATATATTTCGTAAATCACACAGGCAAAAAATGTTATTTCTGTATAATTTTCTGTTTTTATAAGATATATAATATCCAATATAACTGAGAATGGTTTCTGAAATTCTTAGATTTTTCTTGAAGATCATGAAACACTAGCATTCAGTTCTAAGCTCTGAGAAGCTTTTAATTTAAATGAGTCACCACGAGCTTTGATACTCCTCCGGATGACCATCGATGTGGAAGCAAAAATTGAAAACTCTCGACCGCGTTTGTCATTCGTCGACCTTGTCCTAGTTATATAGTGAACGTTTCCTTGTTGGCGACGGCTCAGCTTGTTGAACTAACAAAGTCGAGGTAACCTACGATATTTGTTGATTCTTAACATGTATCTGATATTCCTATGCATTCTTGTCAAGATTCTGTATCTAAATACATATCTTGTTAGAATGAATTAAAAGTTTCGAAGGCTGACTGTATTTATGGAGTATACACACAACACAACAGTAAACCGTAGTCTAGTCTATATATATATATATATTTAGAAAACATATATTGTACGTATCTATAAAACGTCTCTTAACATTTAGTCCAAAAAAAAACTATAAAATGTCCCATTTCGGGAAGAAAAGATGACTTGAACTCAATAATAATCAATGCTCATAACAATAGAATAAACACATAAAAAAACGAATAAGGTTTGTAACTTGCTCAGCTTCTTCTCCCCCACAAGATCGGATGAAATATTCTCCTCCATCACTTCCATTTTCTTTGCCGCCTTCCTCTCCTCTAAACATAAACCCACCAAAAAACAAATATTTTAACCTCTTTTTTTTCTTAGCTCTTAGAAAAGGTTTTTTTCTTCTTTTTTTTTTTGCCTTAGCAAAATTATTATTTGCTATGGGTAATGTGACGTCAAATGTAGCTGCAAAATTAGCTTTCTTTCCACCGTCACCGGCTACGTACGGCGTAAGTAAAGACGAGGAGACAGGAAAGCTCATGTTCACCGGAGTCACGCCGGAAAAAAGCATGGTCGACGTCCATCAAATTACCACTAAATCAGGCAACAAAGTTGTGGCTACGTTTTGGAAAGACCCATTTGCAAGATTCACTCTTATTTATTCCCATGGCAATGCTGCGGATCTCGGCCAAATGGTCGAGCTCTTCATCGAGCTCCGAGCTCATCTCCGTGTCAACGTTATGAGGTTTAAATATACAAAAAAAAAAGAATCCTAAACCTTTTTTTTTGGTTGATGGACGAACCTTAACGCCTTTATATATAAATGAATCAGCTATGACTATTCAGGCTATGGAGCTTCAACAGGCAAGGTAAGAAATATATTTATTCAAGAACATTTTGTTATTGATTTGCACCTTTGATTGCTTTTTAAATGAAAAAGCCGTCTGAGGTAAACACGTACCACGATATTGAGGCTGTGTACAATTGCTTGAGGAGCGAGTACGGAATCAAGCAAGAGGAGATGGTATTGTACGGTCAGTCCGTTGGAAGTGGACCGACGTTGTACTTAGCGTCTAGATTGAAGAGACTAAGAGGGGTTGTTCTACATAGCGCAATTCTCTCTGGCATTAGAGTTTTGTATCCTGTCAAAATGACATTCTGGTTCGACATATACAAAGTAAAAGAAGCTCTCTCCTGTTTCTCTCTCTTTCTCTGGTTAGTTTTGGTTCTTTTGTCTCTCAAACTGTAATTTTGCAGAACATTGAAAGGATACGCCATGTGACATGCCCTGTTCTTGTCATACATGTAAGATTGATTACACATAACATCTATTAATTTTTTTCCAGAGAGATCATTAAACCTTGGTGTATGAAACTGCAGGGAACAAAAGATGAGGTCGTGAACATGTCGCATGGGAAGAAATTGTGGGAGATTTCAAAAGACAAATACGATCCATTGTGGGTTAAAGGAGGAGGGCATTGCAACTTGGAATCATACCCTGAGTACATAAAGCACCTGCGAAAGTTCATAAACGCAATGGAGAAACTAGCTCTCAACAATCCCCCAACTAAACAAGCAGACGACGAGCCAAGCATTACCAAAACTAAGCACAATTGTTGCTTAAGATTCAGGAAAAAGTAGAGCTCGATTTGAACCAACTACAATCATTTCAATGGAAACGGCGAACCAGTTTTAATCTTTGTAGGGATTTAGCCTTGTAGAAAAAGAAATGTAACGTAGCTTATGATTACTTGTCGCTCAAGCAACCAAAACCGTAAAGCTCTCAAACTTTTGTTTTTAACGGGATGTAATTGTTATAAACAAGAAAAGGAAAGAAGTTGAATTGGTATCTATTTAGGGGAACTTGAGGCCATATCGTTTGAGGATGTCAACGTAGCTAACTCTTTCATCTCTATCGTCGAGATTCTCTCCATTGTTACGAAGAAGAGCTTCGATAACTTCTTTGAAGGGAATCTCAATTTCATAATCATCACCACCACCACTTTCAGTGACCTTGATTCCTTCGGTTGCAGACTCAGGAGAAGGAGAATCGAGATCGGAATGCTTTCCCGGAACCCTAACATCGCCGGCCGCGAGAGATGACGGAGGAGAAAGAGGCGTCACCTCCGTGACAGATTCTTTGCGATCGGAAACACGATTCATCTCGAAAACCCTGACAGTCTCCGCCGTGAGAGACGCTGAAGCAGAAACACGCGACGGAGATTTCGATTTCGATTTCGAACCTCCTCCTCGTCGCCGAGGTTTGAGCTCCGAAGCCCTACCTCTGGGTTCGGATTCGGCTGCGGAGGAGGAGAGAGACGCGTTCTCGGGAGGAGTACGGAACACGTCCTCATCGTTGATGGAATCGAGGCTGATCGGAGTCGAAAGCGAGAGGATCGGAGTTCGGGTAACCGGCTGCAACATCGGGGTCCCGAGAACCTCCGTGCCGTCAGAGTCAGTGTCTTCTTCCACTCCGGCGAGAGGATCGGCGAAGGGGCAGTTATTAAGGAAAGATATCTGAGAGGAAGTGACACTGCCGAACTCGCTCTCGCCGCTTCCAACATTTTCCGCCATTTTTGGTGACTTCTTCTGCAATTTCCCCAATTTAATGGAGATTCAAGTGTTGTACCAAGTCCGGTTTAGTCATTTCTAATCCTCGTCCGGTCTGACATCGGTCTTTCTTGGTTAAAAATCTACGATATTAATCACTAGGAGATGATTTGTTACATACAAGTTTCAACTTCCTTCTTCTAAAATAAAAAAAAGAAATACTGTTTTCAAATAAATTTAAGGAAAAAATCATCTTCTTATTTTCTTAATGTAAATTAGGGATGGGCGTTCGGGTACCCATTCAGGTTCGGTTCGGGTCTATTCGGGTTTCGGATTTTCGAGTTCAAAGATTTCAGCCCCATTCGGGTATTTCTAAATTTTGGTTCAGATTTTTGGGGGTTCAGTTCGGGTTCGGATAACCCATTTAAATTATTTTAAAATTTTTAAAATTTATTATATACTTTAAATTTTTCAAAATCTATAAACAAAACAATATATTGCATATAAATTTGAATAGCATATGTCAAAGTACCTAAAATTAACATATAAATTGGTTTGATTTGAAATTTGGATTGAGAATCAATAGATATTTTAAGTATTGTTGGTGTTTTGAGTATAGTTTAGCTATTTTAGACATGTACTTTTGACTATTTGTATATATTTATAAGTAATTTGGACAACTTAAAGTATCTTATATATTTTGATGTTCTTAATATATATTAAATCTAAAAATAATTAATATATATAGGTATATAAATCAATTTCGGATATAATCGGGTACCCGAAATACTTTGGTTCGGATCGGGTTCGGTTTCGGTTCTCTAAATACCAGAATTTTGAACTCATTCACATATTTAATCAATTTCGGTTCCGGTTCGATACTACTTTTTTGGATCGGGCTCGGTTCGATTTTTCGGATCTAGGTTTTTTGCCCAGCCCTACTGTAAATATAGATGAATGACATGTGGGCTTCGAATGTTTTATTCTGCACCGCACCGCAGTTAACAGTAACAAAATTTTTTACATATACGATATATATATATACACGTTTTTTATAACCGTTAGAACTGCTGCAGTTGCACTGTTTGTCCCTTACCGCTCAATCTGTTGTTACCATTTAGAGCCTTAAAAAGAATATATTGAAATAACTCCACCTCTATTATTGTGTTTATCTATTATAGATGAAAATAGCAAAATGCAATGTAAATGGTCTTAAATATATGTTTTATATCTTTCTGTGAATATTAATTTGTAATTTTTTTTTTTTGTGTATTATTTTTGAGACAAAAACTTGTGTACTGTTTGATTATTTCTCCAAATAATTGAGAAATACAAAATATATTGTTTGGATGGTTTTTAAAAGGGTTGGTCTGACATCGAAGCTGAAAATTATATTAATAGACTATCTAATAATAATATAATTGATTGGTTAGTTGGTTTTATAAATTAATCATGTTCAGTTCTAATTAATAATCAAAAAGGTTATAAAATGAGGATAAATTGTTAATAAATTTAACATAAAATACGATTTTAAAAAACAAAAATTAACATGAAATGTAAGAGAGCAAACAAATAAAGCATTACAATACGAAACAAAGTACACTTCTCTCTACTCTTAAATTGTTCATCCAAAAGATGAACTCTTGTGTTTTCAGAAGCCGTATCCAAAGCTTTTCATGAAAACGAAATGTCATCAAAGAAAAGCCTAAAAGACTTCTCTCTTCTCTTTTTTTCATTCGATCTCCACAATCTGAGGCCTCCTCTCTGCAGCTTTCTTGCGTATGAAGATACCCCATCTCAAAGCAGCTTTAAGCTTAAGCCACCCCACAACAGCTTTTCCCGATCCTCTATTACGCTCTCTCCTGTACGTGTTATCGATCTGAGCTTGGTACGGCATATTATAACCGTAGCAAGACTCATCCGTCTGACCAAACCCGCCTTGTGTTGTTCCCATAGTGTTCATACCGATCCCAAAAGTCTTCAACAGTCTCTGCATATCGTCAGTCTCAAGCATCTCAGAACTCCTTAGTCTGATCTCTTCACTGAAAATGTCTTCGAGACCTTGTCCAGCTCTTGGTCGACACCAATCTTCTCCATTGTTATAGTCTTGTACGTTGCTAGGGAGTGAAGGTAATAATTGACTGCAATGTTGCTGCACAAACTGAGGATATTCAACCGGCTGAGGAAGGGGAGAATAGGTAATAGCATTCTGATGACATTGCACGGTTTGTCTATTGTTCTGGTTATGCAGCTGCTGATGGTTCTGAGCTGTTGGTGCTGTTACCATTTTTGGTTCTGGTAAGCCTTTTATCTCCTTCTCGGCGACTGGTAAGCAATTCAACAGCTTACCGTCGTATTCAACAGCTTTATGCCAGTTTTCATAAGCTATCTTCACCAGAATGTCTGCAGAGATCTGATTGACATAACCAGTGATCAGCTTAACAACCATATATAGGAGCAGTTTTCAAATCTTGAGAGAAAGAATTGTCTGTATGTCTTTACCTTTTGGTCATGGTTAAGAGACTCCAGAGATAAGAACTGTCCGTTTGCAATAAGGCCACGGAACTCATAGATATGATTGAAGACAACTCCTGTAGCGTGGGTCTGATCCGTGTAAAACACATAAAGCTTCCCACCCAACACGCATGTCTTTGCATGCTCCATAGTGTTCTCCCACATTCTATTCGACATTCCACTCCCTAGCAACTACAATATGAGAAACAAAATCAAAGAACATGTAACATGTATAGATTTTTCTCTATATTGTTTTTTTTTTCTATCACATAAACAGAAGAAGATACTTACATTTCTCAGCTTTTGTGGATCCTTAACTAGGAGTCGAAGGAAGTCTTCCACTGTCACAATGTTAGCTTTAAGTAGCTTCTTGTGTAGCACTCCGTCTTTTGCTATTCTATCCAGTCTCCAGACTTCATCGTGTAAAGCCGGTGGATAATGTTTCTTGTATACTGAAAAGAGATGAAGAAAAGAGCTAAGTTATTAGTAACGAACACACTACTTGTCAATATAATCAAAAGGTTAAAAAAAACTCACATTCTCCTCTATGATCTTTGACAGCAAAAGGTTCTGTTTTGGCTTCACGGATGTGAAAGCCATCACCATACCCTGGAGCGGCCTTAACACCAAGCCTAAACTTTCGGCTCCTGATCCAACTCGAGTTGTCGGTAAAAGTAAGGTCTCCTAAAGTTCCCACACCTTCCTTAAGCACTACCTGCGTGTCACCGGTCAAGATTGGGCGTTTCCCTTCTCGCTCTTTCACTTCAAAGCTCTCGAAGTGCTCTCTGGTCCAATCTTCATCATCCTCATCATTGAAGTCTCCCTCCAACACTACCACATTGAGCTTCGAAGCCGACTCTTCTCCTGTTTGGACTACATTTCCAGTGTTTGCATCGATAAGAACCACATGAATGGCCGAGCCTCGCTCTCCCTCCACTTTCCCACCTGTGAATAAGTGAGGAGGCATTCGCGTCTTAAAGTGAAGTTGAAGGTTTCTTCCATCGCGGCCTTGGATCCTCTTAGGTTCTGGTGACCTGGAAATTTTATAAACCAGAAACTCAAACGCTACAAAGATCACATAACCATTCCAAAAGGAAAAAGTATAACTGGAGAAAGTACCTGGACGTTAATTTTGAATTTCCCAACTTTGATAAGGCTCGTTCAACCTCTTCGCTAACCTGTTTATTTGTCCACACCATAGATAAGTTTACAACTACACAAGCATAATTTTTTTACTCTAAAAGCAGAGGATAAAAGCTCACGATTCTGCGAAACAATGGCTCCAAAGACGAGCAAAGCCTCTGCAGACTATCTACCTTGACAGCTTCCACAATAACACTGTAAACAGTTCATTTTATATGACGGGTAGGTAAGCAAACCAATAAGCTTGCAAGCGAATAAAGAGCTTTGGAAACTAAACTAAACAATTTTGAGAGCTTAACAAATTAGCCCAAACAAAGGTTACATCTACACTCAAGAAGAGTTTAAGAATCTTAGTTTTAAATGCAAGAGAGTTTACATTCTCCCCTATGATCTAACAACAAAGCAAGTTTTTCTTCAATAGTTGTTTGTGAGGTATAACCATTGAGTTACTTTGAACTGAAAAATGACAGAAAAAGTATTTAAGGAAGTTACCTTGCCAAAGCAGGCACTTTTTGTCTCTTCGATTCTGCCAAGTTGTCTGCATCCTCTTGACTGCATTCGTATCCACGCTTGTTCATGGAACTTTCCATTTAAGAAAAAAAGAAATTACAATCTCTGTGTCAAGAGATATACAAAAATTAGAAAAAAAAACAACAGAAGTCCACGAAAGGAAGCTTCAGAGGAAGAACACAAGAAACATAACACACATCATAAGTTGAATATAAAACAAATAGCCACAAGCTATAGAGTCTAGACAACCCACATGGGTTTTGGACGGTTTGCAGAAGTCACTGAACCGAGATCTGTTCTTTAATGGTAGATCCAAAGCGTTTATAAAAAGAAAAAACTTTATGGAATCTGTCCATGTGAGCATTAGAATAATGCATAGAGAGAGACACTATTTTAATGGCTGACACTAGTATAAACAAATCGAATTATATAGAAAAAAAGCAGCTGTTTTTGTGCTTGAATGAATATTGAAAGCTGATACGGCGTGATACCTGGAGCTATCATATGCTGCATTATGTCAACCTTATTGCGTTTTTGACTTCTCCAGTTTTGTCTCTTCTCTGCACTTGTCCCCCTTCCCACATTCTCATGTTTCTCCACATCTGAAAATGTATTTGCTAGTCTTTACAAAAAAAAAAAGAAAAGAAAATAGAGTCAAGTAAGTAACTCTTGACCTACTTATGCATAGGCCATGTTCATATAACAGTTATACAAATCCTCATAAAATCAAATCAGTCTTGCTGTCTCAATCAGATGTAAATCTCAACAAACACAAAACGCTAGTTTAGATAGATCTTAAATCATATATTTATCTCTGGCTAGTAAGAATTTGATGGTTAGGTTTGCTGATGAACATGAATATAAAATACAGAAGTCGGTGACTTCTTTTCCAATGTGACTACTAGACAAAAATATATCTGAACTTTGAAGAAAAGTCAAAATAAGTCACTTTCATTATCTATACTTGGATTCGAGAGCATAACAAAAAAGAGCTACATATAAAACTTTGCCTTGTGAATTAAGCGATCCTCATGTTCTCATGAGCTATATGCGGAAGAGAAAATCTAGTTTGCTTCCAACGAGAAACCCTTCAGGGGACACTGAGAAGAAGTCACAAAACAGTGAAATGCTTACTCACCTTTCCAACCTAATTGCCAAGCCCTCCGCTCCCACAAAGAAGTGACCTTCTTCTCTTTGAGAAACAATTCTTGAGCTCTCTCTCTCTCCCTAGCTGACTCGCAAATTACTGTTGCAGCGTTACACTTCTCAGCCTCCTTTTTGGTACTGTGAAGCAACCCTTTTAGCTTCGGCCAATGTAAAATTCATGTGACGACTATGCTCTTCTGAAACTGCCCACAAACTGCTTCTCCATCTTCTTTTTGAAGTTTGAACTTAGGATCATCACTTCCACAATCTGTCACACTAACATAAGTAAGGATCTTTAAAAAGAGATAAACAATTTAAAACTAACTTTTCAAAGTGTTCCTAATGCAACAGATAAGAAAATCTCATTCTACCATGACTGATCAAAAACCCCTAATAGAGTAGTTACCTTAAGAAAGTTAGTTACGCTCTGGAGAATTGGTTACTTATACACCAAAACTCACATGCATTCAGATGATTCCATAAGGTTCTTGATTAGGAATCATCTCATACAAATTACATCATTAGAGATAGTATAATCTGGATAACAAATAGCTATCAACTATATTTCTAAGAGAAGAGAATCTCAAAACCAAATTCAAGGGCTCAAGAACGAGACGTAACTAGTAGTAGAGAGGTTTGCAAGCAATGCAAGAAGAATACAAAAAGAGAACGAGACTTGTTAGAATACAACGAAAGATCAAAATGTAAGAGATTCAACCACCTTCATCATCAATTTGGGAGAAAAAGGTCCCGTATTCACACTCTAAAATGAACCAAAAATCAAACGGAGGAACACAGATGATAGATTCTCAATCAGAGCTAGAGAGAAGATAGAACGAAAAACCGGGGCATCTAGCTCTGGTGGTAAAAGGCTCACAGCTGTGAGTACCGCCACTTGGGTTCGATTCCCGGCCACGGCGAAATTTAACATTGGGGTCGCAGCAACACAGATTAGTCCATTGGGTCTGGTAAGTCTTTGGGGGAAACTGTGTATAATTCAAAAAAGAAGATAGAACGAAACCTCGAGTTGATACTAAAGAGAATATCACCAGGAACCTAATGCAGTTTCCCAACCTCCGCGACAGTGCAGCGGTGACGAATGCTCAATTTTGAAAATCTTGTCGATCGGAGGATCTCAGGCTAAACGACGTCGTTTACTTCTTACTATCATGAAAGCATTTCGTTTTAACTTTTAACTAATTTCAGCAGCAGGGGGTAATTGGTAAAGGTCCAAAACGAGTCGGAATCGTTGTATATGTGACTTGCCAATTGTTAAAGACCTACCTCGAAGGTAAAATGCTTTCTACCGACAGTTTGATATGCAAATTTTGAAAATCATTAGAGAACTTTTCATGTTTAACACTAACTATTATAGGGAAAATGACATGTTCCCCTATGAACTAATTGTTCCCGGTTTTTTCATACACGAATTTTTAAGCCATGCCAAAAATTACATGAACAATGGGAAAATGGTTTATTCTCCTATGAACTAGTTGTTCCTGATTTTTTCACACACAAACTTTTAAGCCATGCCAAAAACCACATGAACAAACTAATTCCCCTAAAACCTTAAACAATGTTATTTAAAAAATAACTTGATTTATGACAGGTGGAGAGTCTGTTGAATTTTGTTTTATAACATTTTATCTTTATTAATATCAAAAGAGGTTTAACATAATACAAGAATAGAAACATACAACAAATACATTTTTAAATTGAACATGATAATAGAAAAGTAATAACACGATGCTTCCTAACTCTTTTGCAGAATAGACTAATTCACTAACTTTATCTATTTTTGTTCTCGGTCTTAAATGATCTTGTGTTCGGCTGTCATCTATTGTGATCCATCGCCTTATGTCACTTAATAGATCAGTGGGTGCGATCTATTTGTCACGTCGCTGCCCATTCCATATACTCCTGCACCAGGAGATAACATGATTTGTTGTAGTCGCTATACATACCATACATAATTCCTCTAATTGACATTGATAAAAAATACTGTGCCATTTTATTCTTTTTCTTCTTTTTAGTCAACTGCTATTCTTCTTCGGAAATCGTTTTATTTTTCATCTTCAATTGAAGATAAAATTTATTATTCTGTAGAAGAATAAAACGTTTTACATGACGCATAAAGAAAGAAGAGCATCAAATACTAGCTTACCAATCTCCATGTATTGCCACTAAGAACTATAAAATCAGTGCAGTATCTCCAATTGATGATGAAAAATAAAAAGATCTATGAAGAAAATGAACAATTGACAAAAAAATAAAAAAAATAAAAATAAAACGACGTAGTATTTTTTTATCAACTCAAATTAAACTCTCTCTATCTGTCATAAACCAAGTTAACGTTTAAATATCACGTTTACGGTTTTAGGGGAATTAGTTTAAAATCAATAGTTTGTGTATGTAATTCATAAAATAGAGTTGTTCATGTGGTTTTTGGCATGACTTAAAAATTTGTGTGTGAAAAGCCAGGAACAACTAGTTTATAGGAGAATAAGCTATTTTCATGTTCTTCATGTGGTTTCTGGCATGACTTCAAAGTTTGTGTGTGAAAAAACCGGGAACAACTAGTTCATAGGGAAATATGCTATCTTCTCAACTATTATATTATGATGTGAATTTTTTTATTAGATAACTTTTATACGTGTAATCCTATTTTTATTATATAACTTTAACTTTTAGATTCTTAACTAGGTATAAATTAGGTACACGTATATGAATAATACTCTCAATATTTTTTTTTTTTGATAATCCAGGGGTTCTCCACTTACGTGGATCATTCCCCTGGGTCCGTTTAGGCAGCGGTCCACTTCATCCGGGAGGGCTTTACCTGGGCTGGGGACAAGGCCCAACACCCAGTACCGCATTTGGTGACAGAATGGACAGTTCGCCTCCGGGTGGCGTCGAACCCGTGAGCATGACAATTGGCCCACAAAGTCCTTACCAAGTGAGCTGCCTCATCCCGTCATAATACTCTCAATGTTTTTCTATCATTTTAGGCAGACGCCTTAACAAATATGGAAAAT
The DNA here is from genome assembly GCF_020379485.1 of Brassica napus. NCBI lineage: Eukaryota > Viridiplantae > Streptophyta > Magnoliopsida > Brassicales > Brassicaceae > Brassica > Brassica napus. The sequence goes on along the minus strand of NC_063447.1, from coordinate 49,975,869 downwards.
ATACCATCATATATAATAATTTATTAGATATTAAGAGTTTTCTTAAGCCATCCGCAGAATAATAATTTTAAATATAATATCATTTATTTTAAAAGGAAAATTTAGTTTGTATTTAGACATTATTATTTTTATATTTTAACTTCATCCAGCAAAATATTATGTAGTCTTGTTTCTTGTGCTTTGTTTAACTATTTCAATTTGATTTTGTTAAACTTCCATAGATTTAAAATTATATTTGTAATTATATTTAGCTTAGTTTGTCATTAATGTGCTATATATATTTTATCTAATGGTGATATATAAATTATAAATTATTCCTATATTTCAAAAATCTTGTCAAAATTAAATATTTATATGTAAATTTACTTTAATAGTGATATATAATTTACTAGTTATTACCATATTAAAAAAAAAATCTAAAATCTAAATCTTTATAAAACCGTATCACTGTTAAGTTGATGCTATGTCATGTTTTTAAAAGATCATATCATATTTTTCTTGTTGAGAATGAATATGGTGATAACATGTTTTTTATATAATTGTATATTAATTTCAGTGTGGTGATGTGAATACGGTGATGACATATGTTCACGAGACCCATAATTATCACATTTTGACCCAAATGACACAAAATATTTTTATATGTTAACATGTCGATTTTTTTTGTTTTATATATAAAAAGAAACTTAACCTAGAAACGTAATTCACATTTGACATGGATCATATCATAGTCTATTCTATTAAAATACAAACAGTAAATAAATAAACATTTTCTAAAGTATGATGATATGTGAATTAAAAATATTTTAATTTTACCTTTTTTATTAATAGCAATAATGTTGATTTTTTCTAATCAACTTACTAATAATATCTTCTAATAATAAAATCTTATATAATCTTTCCAATCTTTTTTATGATTAGTTAAATTCGTAATTGTTATTAACATTGTAAAATAATATTAATTTAATTTTAATTAATAAACGAAGATGAAATATTACAAAGCATAACTATATCGTTGGTTAGAAATAATGTAGTTAGTACACCAATTATTTTTACAGATTATAAAATCAAATTTAAGTAAGTATACACCCAAAAATAAAATATGTGCATTGTAATTTGTAAACAACACTATTTTTAAATGGCTAAATATAAAAATTTATAAAATTAATCATGTGATTTGACGGTGAGTACGGAAATTTCACTACAAGAAATTATGTATTTAGCCACGAAAAATATGGTGGCTATCGACTAATTTTCGTGGCTATTTAACACTTAGCCACAAATCGCCACAACAAAAATTCGTTGACTATGAGCTTGTGGCAATCGAATAAGTGTTGCTATTTGTTGCTCTACTTCTACGACTTAGCCACAAACGATTTTTGTAGCCACTAGCTACAAATAGCGCTAACTCAAGTTTGTTGCTCTTTTCGCTACAAAAAACCATATTCTAAACCGTAGAAAATTTTCTACAATCAGCCACAAACTAAATTGTTGCCATTATTATAAAATTTAATTAAAATGCATTTTTTCTATAATCAAATTAATTAATTAATTAATAACAATTACAATAAATACTAAAACCAAATCAATTATTTTATTTTCTTTTATTTCCAATAATATTTTCAATATGGTTTACAAATTAAAACTGGTTCATAAATAATAAACTGGTTTTGAAAACCTAATAAAAACCTAAATCTAAACTGGTGCACGGTATCTCTTTGCTCCTGGTCTCTTGGCTATATCAAACTTGACCGGAGGTTCGATTTGCCTACGTACCACTCATCCTTATACCCAAACTTAAATCTCCTTCGAGACTTGTTTCTTCCTCGTCACTGATATCAATCAATTATGTCTCTTCTTTGCTACTTGCATTGCGTCTTCAGGAATAAGTATGGCTCCTCCTAAGATCGCCCTATATTAGTGTTGTAAATCAAAATAATCAAGCTAATCGGTAGCCTAAAGGTACTTATATGCAGAATGAGTTAGGAGAATATACCTACCTATAGCATTACTTCGTGTTTGAACATCTCCACAAACTCCTTGGCCATCTTCTCTACCATCATATCATTGCCAAAGTACCAAGCTTTAGAGTCAATAAGCAGAAAAGGGATAATCAAGTAATCAGTTACTAGTTATTGCATATTTTGATTTTTTGATCTTACCAAATGCAGTGACATTATAAGTATTAAACACAGGGATGCCACCGCAATCTCCAGCATCATTTGAATTTCCTTAGAGCCAGAGAACTGTACAAGTGACCCCTGCTACTTGGATTCGTATATCATGTCCTTGCACGAAGATAGAAACAAAGAGTTTGGTAAGTATGTGAGAACAAATAGAAAACAAAGACAGTCTGGAACACACATACTGCTTAGACAGCTTCTTCAAAGTTTTCTCCTTGATATCAAGCAGTACACAAAACTTCGTCGTTTGCAGAAACCTATGACAATGGAAACACAAAGTGAGTAAAGGATTCATCTTTTTATCTAATCACTCGTCAAATCACAAATCAAGCACCATTCAGAATGAAATAAAAGCAAGGGTTTCAGGTTCTCTTGTTGCGCTAAGAACCAAACAAGATTTTCATTTAAACCTCAATTTCACTAATCTAAATGTGAGATAGAAACAAAACTCACAGAGACAGAACCTAACCCAAGAAGCGCATAAATTACAATCGGATCGTGAGCTATGGAACTGAGGCATGAAAGAAGCGATTTTAAGATTGACGCCTAGGAGATTCATCTGCAATCCAAATCAAATTTGAGTCGAAGGCAAGAAACAAAAGGGTGAATCAGTTCAGAAGAGCGAATGAAAGAGAGAGACAGCTAACCTTAAACACGAATTAGGAAGCAACAGCTATATTAGAAGGTTGAAGAGAGAAGATTGAGAAAAGATACAGAGGAGGCTGAAGAAACAAAGGGAGAATTGAAGATAAGTAAAAAAGATTTTTTGTATTTCTATACTTAAATAAATTTTGTGGTTTCGTTTCAAACAGAAAATAATTTGTTTGCCCCGGAAATGCTTTAGCCGGGAAAATGAGAAAAAGGCAAAGCGGGAATGGAAATTTTTGTGTTAAATTTCTGAATTATTATATAGCCACAACATAATATGCAGTTATTTGTAGCTATATTGAATTTGATATATTATCATTTTAATCAATACTAAATTAAATTATTACTATAAAGGTTAAGATATAATACTCTAGCTAAACATTGCTTACTCTAAACCTCAACAAATTAATCTATGAAAAGTGAATAAGATATAATACTGTCATTTTAATTCTACACTTATCGAAGTATAAGTAAGAGGGATATCTCTGCTGAAAACACAAATTATAAGTGTTGTACTCAAATAAACATATACTCTAAATACATACATTGCTCATGTCATACAGGTGAGTGACCAATAGAAACTAGTATTCTTTTATCTTTTTTGACGCTCCTAATTTCTTTTATATGCATTTAAAAGATTATATAGATATTGTATTTAGTTTTATTTTAATTGTAAAACATCTTAAGTATTATTTGTAAAGCCATTTTATGTTTTTAATTCAATTTTTCTAATTTTTTTTGTAATTCGATTTTTAATGTGTAAAATTTAATTAAGAGTCAAAAGTACTCACAAATGATTTTATATTAAGTTATAAAACTTGACTTATGATATAAAATTATTATATATCCTTTTAAGAATTTTGAAGTATTGGATTATAGATAAAGATTACTTATAAGTTAAGTTTACGGTTCAAAGTTTGAATATAAAATAGTTATATTTGAAATTTTGTAAAATTTATTATTAATGTTTAGTTTTTTTTTCCTTATTACTTGCTGTTTATCTTTAATTTATCACCAAAAATTAAAATTTTAGGGTTTAAAGTATGTTTAGGGTTTCAATTTCTACAAATAGCCACAAATCATGTTGTGTCTTCTTATTTTTCACAATTGTTATCGTAGCTAATAGTAGATATCGATTTCTACAAAACAAATTGTGGCTAATCACGGTTTTTTAAATTCAATTAGCTACAAAGTGTAATCTGTGGCTATTTAGCCACAAAAATCTACGTAATAGCTACTGATTTTAGTTTGTTGTTATTTTGTGGCTATTCGTGCTTTAAATCTTCAGCCACAATTTGTTTTGTAGCTAATTTGTGGCTACGTACAGATTTTCTTGTAGTGTTTAGGGAGGTGTACTCAATCTGGAAATTGAAGCAATTTTAGTTTTACTGAGTTTTTAGATTTGTTAAATCATTATAGAATCTCATCTAAAACTATACAGTTTGGTTTTTAATTTTTAATTTAACTAAGAAACCCTATCCAGACATTCTCAAATACTAGATTTTTTTTTTTAAATTCACAAATTAAAATATTTTCAATAACAATGAATTTTAGAGTATTTTATAAACTGTCAAATTTAATAAGATTAGATTTTAAATAATTTTTAAAAATTCATATTTGAATAAAAATGAATTTCTTATTTTAGTACAAATCATTTCAATTTCTCGGTTGAATACATCCCTTGATTGTATTTTAAAATTACATGACCAACAACACCTGAAAATGGTTTAAACTTTTAAATCCATTAAAATACAAAAACTTATAACACCACCATTTTAGGTTCAAAACTCTTAACCGAACCCAATTTAAGATTATTGATTAGTTACGGTTGATGTCGTATGATGTAAACCAAAAACACACAAAATTTATTTTAAGGCAAAACTACGGCTCGACCCGCGCGGGTGTTTGATTTAACTTGTGTTCAACGTAAACTCATAAACCGCTGGTTTTATAAAAAAAATCTCATGTATAATTTTTATGTTTTGTAATTTATATATAGAGTAGAATATATTATTTCATAATGTAATGTTTGATAATAAGTATTTTTATTTATACATAATATTATATTAAAATTTTATAACTTAATGCAATTTGATGTAATATATGAAAAGATTATCTTCCTTTAATACAAGTGATTTAAGTAATATTTGTACAATAATATTAATAATGGTAAATATATGAATATAGATTTGGTTAGATAAGCTTTGGAATTATAATTAATTAATTTAAATTGATTTTAAATGCAGTGCTAAAATTTGTAAATAAAAATAAATACAAAAAAATATTTAATTTATTGTAAATGCAATATCTAAATGTGTAAATAAAAATATGATTATCCATGTTTCCAAACAATTTATACTCTTATCTATGTTTCCAAACACTATCGAAAGGTACTTCACTTTTAATAATATAGATGATTTTAAATGCAGTGTTAGAATCTGTAAATATAAAGAAATACAAAAAAGTATTTAAGTTACTGTAAATATAATTTCTAAATGTGTAAATAAAAGAAAGTAATTAAATATTGTTATCCTCTTTTTAAATAATTCTCATTTATATTTTTATCTATGTTTCCAAACAATAAAGTATTTCGGTTTTAATAATAACTAGAGACTTTTCCCGGGCTACGCCCGCGTTTATTTTTATAAATAGTTAGTTGCTTTAAGATATTAAGTTATTTTTATCGGAATATTTAATTTATATATATTGGATACAATGACAAATAAAAAATTATTAAAATGAAGTTAAAATTATTAAAATGTAAATGTAAGCAATAATAAAAACACACATATTACAATATTACATTATTCAAAATATTATTACAGTAGAAAAAATCTGGTTTAAACTCAAAATTTTAAATTTTGATTTCCTAACTTATTCATTCCCTCTATCTTTCGGATTTGTATTATCTAATTAGTGGCTAACAGCTTTTTTTAAGTTTTAGCAATAAAAATAATCTTTCTAGAAGTATTAGAAGTATGCATGAAAAAAAATTGTTGAAAAAACTTCAAAAATGTTGGATTTAATAAATATTTTGTAAATACATTAAAGGTAAACAGTTAATTGCTTATTGTATATTTTCTGAAAATTCATAAAAGTTGAGAAAAATAGAATGGTTTTCATGAGGTAAATATGTCATGCAGACCAGATATATCTACTAAATATTATTTTCTATATGTTGTTCTCTGTTAAATATTATTTTTATGAGTTTTTTTCAGGAAAATTAGTAGTTTCAAGGGTTCTTTTCAGCGTTGATGTTTAACAATTCTATTTTTCCACCAACAGTTGGGTTTAGTCGAGATATACGGTGGATGGTTATAATGTGAATGTTCTCTGGTTGGGTTTAGTGTTTCTTCGAGCTAGTTCCGATGCCATGAGCAAGAAACCATCGATGTAGTGTATCCGAAACCAATAAAACGAAATGAATAAAGAAAATGTGGTATCATATCTGAATTTTACACTAAACTTTCAGAAAGAGTAACCAGGCAGTTCAATTATCTGGTTGAGCAAAGTATATATGTACATATTATCCAGTAACATTGCGTGACTCTGCCACATGAAGCATAATGGAGAGTTGTACTCCCAGCACCTTCATTACAAAACCAAAGAGACAAAGGGAAACAATAAGCTAGAGTTAAGTTTCTCCCTTCAGAATCTTGTGGTTCAATATTCCACAGTGAACTGAGCAACAGAAGTTCCCAAATTCATGAGTAACTGCACTGTATCTTTGTGTTTGTTCCTCCATCTGATGCTCTAAATATCACTTCGTGGTTGAAAGACATCTTCAGCTAATCATTTGAACGGAAGCCTTAAGCTTTAACTCTTTCAAAACACTATCAAAACTTTTTGATCAAATCCAACAACTAAGGATTTGTTATCCTTCAACAGGCTCCAGCAATTGGGAAACTGGTTACACTCGGAAAGCAATATCATGCTACATCGAGGATGGCTATTTTGAGGCGCGAGATGCAGAGCAGTTGCACTGTTTAGGTAATCTGATCTGTGAATATATTTTCCTAAAAAATCAAACACAATCACTGTGTCAATCTGTGAGAATAAGAGTTATCAAATGCTTACATTATCTGGAGAAACTTTGCTTTGAGGAAAATAAGTTCAACCCAAAGTAAAGGGTAAAAAAACTAAATCTAAAAATTATGTTCAGATATGCAGAAGGAAATCCTAGAGAAGTACATAAACTTAAGCGACATAGATAATGGGAGAACTAAAGCAACATGGAGCTGGGATTTGACAGGTATTAGCTACTAAATCTTGGATGCTTGGCTTCCTGTTCCACTTCACTGTCATTAGTTGGAGCACTTCCACCAGCAGAAGACCCAGCGTAGAAAGTTCCACCAAATGCGGAGTTACATGTTACAATTGGCCCGGGAAGTTGCTCACCTTCAATGTTTGTGGTGACTGATCTCCATAGGTGGTTCTTACATCTGGCAAGACTGGAAGACAGACAAACTTTGTGACAGATATTGTATGCCTTTTTTCTGTGAAGTTGTAGTGAGAGACCTTCACTTTGACATTGTGGGGTTGGCCAATTGTATCCAACATACACTGTGGAGTTGCCATCTCATGATGGGGATCCATGGTTAAAAGAGCTATGCAGGTAAAAAGGCTGCCTGCATTTGGTTAAGAGCAAGCATTAATCATAGTAAGTTTTGATGGTTATTTGTGTTGTAACAGTTTTCAAACTACCTGAATGGGTTCCTGTTTGAGGAAGGCATAGATCTTACCCATAGTAAGGGTTTCAACCTTGGTGGCCTCTAATGCAATAACCATGGAAGCAACAATGGGTTCTCACTTTTCAGCCAACCTGGAACATGAACTCTGAATTAGATAAGAGTTTTGAAGTGCAAAATTCATTGAGACAGAAACACATACCAAGAGAGATAATTAATTGTCTGAGGCACATCCTTGTCAGTGAAAACTCTTGATGAAGACATGGAGCTCGGTGCAACATTACCATTTTATTTGGAGGGATGGTTAACACGTAGACATTAGCAACGTCTGTTGGTGTTCCAAGCATATTTTCTAGAGTTTTATCTATTAATGAATCAAAACGAACATATTAGTGTTTGAATGGGAGCACAGGATAAACACAGATCTCCTGTCCTGTTTTTATTTTCATATATTTTAATCATTCACACTTTTCTGTATGATAAACCTAAAAAGCAGGAGGACTGCATTGGATACTAATTTTTTTGTCTTCTTGTGATAAAAGGCAGGCGTCCTGCATGTTCTTCTTCCCGCATAGAAATAGGAGCTGTACATGCAATGCTTCTTTTAACTAACCAATAGGTATATTTCTAATTTAAATTAAATTTAAAATATTTGTTTATATCTACTATAAATGACAGATATCAACACACACCATTGCACTCATTCATTCTTGAGAATGAGAATAGACATCAACGTATGCTTCTCTCCTTTTTGTGAAATCAACATTACTTTTTTCCTTTATTTTATATCACTTCATTATAGCTAATTTAGAAATTTTCTTTCTATTGATTAATAGGAAATCAAGGCTGAGAAATATGGCATAGAGCAAGAGTCAAAAGACATTAAAAGAGACAAGCATTAGGTTTTACCTATTTTCTACTCTTTATTACTTTCTTAGATTTGTTGATTAATTTTTTTTGTGTTGAATCAATTTTTCTTCAGTGTTCACTATTATAATTGAGTTCGGCGATAAAACTATTACTAGACGTACCAGAGGGCTTGCATTTCTGAACCAAAAGGTAAATTTACTTTAATTAATTATTTAAAGACAATTTATTGTAGTCTATAAAAATTAAAACAAATTTGTAAATTTAAATCTTATAAATTCAACAAACTACCAAAATTAAAAATATGGTTATTTTTTTTTTAAAAAATGTGTGGTTTTAAATTTTTTAGGTAAATTAACATAAAAATATCAATGATATCATTATTTTAAACTGAAAAATTATTTTTTTAAAAAATAAAAGTTTTAGATTTATCATATCTTGTTTTACATCAACTGAAATCACATACTATTTATTTTTCATAATTTTTTTTAAATACTACAAACATGTCCACCTTTAATATTATGCCACACTGTTGATACAATATTTTAAAAATATTCATTGTTATAAAAAAATAAAAATTATGTCAATAATAATATAAATATTTTTTAAAGCAGTAGACTATAAGAATTATACATACGTATATATATATATATATATATATGACCATATTTATTTTAAAGAAACAGTAGACTATAAGAATTGTCAAAATATTTTTTTGTAATAATCATTTAAAAATTAAAAGAGACAAGCATCGAGCATAAGAAAAATTAATTGGATGGAAAACTCATACTTACACAACTCACGTACATGCAGTTACTTGCTTGTGAAAAAAATTTATATAATGTATAACATATACATGCAATGCTTATTAGTATAATACTATACTTGTATCAATTGGAAAATGTATGTGTTACATTTTAATTCAAAAAAGAGTGGTGACTGCTACAATGGGATTGCATAATTTCATCAGAATTTCAAATTATTTTGATGAAGATTTTGTTGAAGAAATGAGACATACAAATACCAGCAACGAAGATTCTGAAAGTGATATAAATGACATGGAGACAACAAATATGGCTGATGGAGATCATATGACAAACATTAGAGGCAACATTGCTGATATGTTATGGGCAAATCATTAAATTATTTTACCTTTGTTTATGTATTTTTTATTATGTGTTTTGATATTTTTGGTGTAATTTTTTATTGTTTAAATATATGATCTGCACTTTTGAACTGCTTTTGCCATTCATAACTTTGAAACATAACTTGTTCTGCTTGATCTGCATTTCTCCTGCATGATCCGCTTGATCTCCACTTGTCCTGCTTGATCTGCATGATCTGCTTGATCTGCACCGCTTGATCTGCTTTTACCATTCGGAACCTTAATACAACTTCCTGACAATGGAAACCATAAAACTGAAGGACAAACACATGATATAATAATTGAGCGAAAAACTAAGTGGTAGTAAAATTCTGAATGATACTGGAAAATACTCATTTAGGGAAATTTGCACCTGGACTAACTGAATTGTTCAACTAAATAAACCCACATATGGAATTAAAGAATTTGCTAAGTATTAAATGAAATAGACATAAAACAAACACAGAAAACATCAGACAACAACAAACAAAAGCAAAATAATTCAAAACAAACACATCAGCGTGGGATTAATATTTGTCACGGGATGCTAATAAAAGCCAGAACCAGATGCAATGAACTCTTTATGGAAACATAACTAATCATTTCATTTATAAGTGCAGGAGTAAAGAAGCCAATACCCAAAATTACACGGCATTTGAAGACCTTGAAAAACGTATGTTCGGTTCTGAAAGCATTAACATAAAGCAACGTAGTCAGTCTCTCACCTGAGATTGCTCAGCATTGAAAGATGGAATTTCCATAATGAGTTCAATCAAAACATAATTATTATGCAAAATAGATTTGTATAGTGTGTTTTTTTTTCCTGACTCAATAACCAATCCAGCCGAATATCAATCATTCTATTGGCTAAAAGATACGCATACACCAAGATTAGAACTCACCTGTCCCTAAAAGTAGCCAGAGTACCCACAGCAGATTAAGCAAGCTCAGAGTAACCATCAATGCTCAAAATTCTTTATTTTAAAGGCATAAGAAAAAAAATACATGTGTAGTCCATATATTATCAATCGATCACTAAACAGATTGAAAATCCAATACCTCTTTCTCGCTTCCAGTTTCCAAATATGGTCGATTAGAAGCCTAAGAAGTTCAGCAAGATTGTTTTGCCTCTATCAAATGCTCTCTTCATGACAGTGTAGACCCGACCACAAAAGGATTTGCCATGTTCAAGCCATTTACGGTGACACTCAGATGAGGCTCAGATCTTAAGATCCATTGTAGAGTTTTGTCAGTGGAGTTTTTCTGGATGCTTCGTAGGAAGGTCGATCAATAGAGCTGTCGGAGACGGGAGACTTTACGGAGATGATAGATTTTACGGCGAATCTAACAGATTTTATGGCCATGACTTTATTTTCTACTATGGAGGTAGTAGATTTTGGTTTCAAGTAAGATTCGACGAAGAGGATTAAATAGAAGGAAAAACAAAGGAAGATGGAACAAAACTATGAATAAAAGAATAAAGAACATCACTGAATGTTGTGGATCGTGATAATGTTAGAGAACCGAAACGATGCGATTGACGACGAAGTGGAAGAGTCAAGACGTTTCCTTGTGAAGAGTTGAATGGGCCATTCCGAAATCTTTAGCGGGCCACCCAATTAAAACTGTTTAAAGTGAAAGATAATCTCACGTGGCAAAATAGAGAGTTCTGATTGGCCGATTTTTTAAGTGACATGGACGGTCACTGTTGAGTATATCCAACTTTTAGTATTGTTAGATTAGAGCATCATTATCCCTATAAGTCCATTTGGGTTCCTTAATGACTTGTTTAATAATAAAAGTTAGTTAAGAAATTTAATTAAGAAACTCATAGATTTTGTGTTCCATTGGGAGTTTCTTAATGAAGGGTTCTTAACAAAAAAATTTAAACATTGTTTTATTAAAATTTATTAAAAAAAATAAAATAAAACATAGTAAAAATAGAAATTGTTTTGAGAAGAAAATGCCATATATGTGATTAAAAAGTATAAATTATTTTTGATTACTTTGTGTATAAATTTTGTGATGAAAATGTAGAGAAGGAAGAGAATTTGTTTTACACTTGTTTGGAGAAGAGTTTTAAAGACAATACTTTCACTAAAATACACCGCAACCAGAATTTGTTTTTGATTACTCTGTGTATAAATTTTGTGATGAAAATGTAGAGAAGGAAGAGAATTTGTTTTACACTTGTTTGGAGAAGAGTTTTAAAGACAATACTTTCACTACAAGATACACCGCAACCAGAATAGACATTCACTAATGATCATCTAGTTCATAAGATCAAACACAAGAAATAGAAGTCATACTACATACCGGCAACAGAGAGCTGAGTAGCGTCTATAACACTAACGCATATCCATTTTGCAGCCTCAGTGCCAAAAGCTACTGGGAGAGACTGAAGTCCCATTGCTCTGTCTCCTTCAACACTTTTGAAGTCATTAACAATCGCTATTCCCAACTGCAAGTACATGATGCTCAAAGTTTCCAACCCATCCATTTTGTTTTAGCTGCAAATAGATGTATTGATAAGTGCTAAACTCCAAAACAGCGCTGGAATGTATATATAGAGCTTACCTTAAGAGGTGGAGCAGAGTGTATATAAGACAACAAGGACCCTCCCGGTGGTGAAACTTTACCATCCTGAAGCTCTTTATCTTGGGAGCTACTTCTTTTGCTTTAACCAACACACAACAAGAAGCATATCATCAACAACCACATTCTAATCAAATCGTTCCTTCCCTAAATATCTTTGACAAGTTTGCTTTTTTCAATGATTCATGCCAAATAACAAAGCATACTCACTCTTCTTCAACAGCAGCATCACCATCTCCCTCTTCCTTGCTCTCAAAAAGTACCTGAGCTGCTCTCAGAGCTCTAAGTGCCTCTTTACGAGCAGCAGCTTTCTCTTATATCGAATCACTTTCACTACCCATTGATACTACTTCCTGCAAAAGAAATTAACAAATCACAAAACGTGTAAAGATTAAACTCTAAATCGACACGAATCAGCTCAAAATCTAGCAAAAATCACACGTAACCTACCAAATCAAACTTAACTGAGAAACCAAATAGCTCCTCACCACACACTGTCAAGTTCGTCTACAACAACATACGCTCAACAATCACAATCTACGAGAACAATCGTTCACATAAGAAAAGAAAACGAATCTAAACGTTTACTATATACCTTAACAGCAAAATCAGCTCTACGATCCTTGAAGCGAAACGCTGGGGAAGACCTTCAGCTTCGACGCGAGGAATCCAGGTCTCGTGACTTTTGTTCTCTACTTCCGCCATCGAAGAGTACTTTAGGGTTTCGAAGGAGCAGAGAGGAGATTTAGAGACGATGATTGAATGCCATCCCCGTCGGAGAAAACAAAGAGAAGACGAAGAAGTCCCGAAAAAGAGAAAAAAATATATATATTTGAGGTTTACCCTGCTCTTCCTATAGCTAAGGATCGGTGCCAAAAATCTCAGATTAAGGATCGGTAACTATAATTTCATTTAATTTTCATTAATTAAATGATGTAATTTGTTTAAAAACCCTATTAAGAAACTGCAATAACCATGGTCTTAGATATGAGTTATTCTTGGGTTCACCCCCTAGGGTGAACCTTTAGGTTCACCAACCAATAGAAAGTTGTCATTTTAAATCTAGTATCTTTTAATTAAGGAAACCAAATAACTTGCAAATTATATTATTTTTTCAAAATAAAATTTAAAAATAAATAAAAATAATATATAAAAAACGAATTCAAAAAAAAAAATGTTGTCAACAAAACACTAAACCCTAAACTCTAATACTAAACCCTAAACTCAAATCCTAAACCCTAAATCCTTAAGTAAACCCTAAATCCTTGGGTAAAACCCCTAAACCCTTGGAAAAACACTAAACATGTTGTCAACAAAACACTAAACCCTAAACTCTAATCCTAAACCCTAAACCCTTGGGAAAACCTTAAACCCTTGGGTAAACTCTAAACCCTTGGGTAAACCCTAAACCCGTAGGTAAACCCTAAACCCTTGGAAAAACACTAAACATTTGGATAAATTCTAAATTATAAATCTTAAACACTAAACTCTAAATCTTAAAAATAAATATTTTTTTAAACAATATTTTTTTAGAACTATTGTTATTTTTATTTACTTAATTTTTTATTTTTTATTTTAAAAGCATAATATAATTTGGCAAGTTATTTTGTTTCCTTAATTAAAAGATACTAGATCTAAAATGACAACTTTCTATTGGTTGGTGAACCTAAAGGTTCACCCTAGGGGGTGAACCCAAGAAAAAGTCCTTAGATATAGACAGATGTTAAAAAAAGAAGAGGGACATTCATGTGACGACGTATTATGAAAGTTCTCCCAAGTTTCGTCGCGCCGAAACCGTTTGTGGAGGAATATTCAACGGCGACTTTATATATGTACAAATATTTTTTACTTTTTAAATCGTACGATCTTGAGGGTTTTTTTTTTTAATTTCTTTGACTATTCAACTCAGCATTGGCCTTCAATCTGTGTAATTTAGGTTCTATTCTGAGATGGATTGGTGCAAGAGAAAGAAGTCAGGAGCCCTTGTTAAAAAACAGAGGTTGGTTAGAGGGCGAGAGAGAGGGGAGATATTGTTAGAAGAGCTAATCGAATGTTGTGATGGCAAATCCAATCCCATCAAATTCTTCTCTGCTGATGATATCCTCAAGGCCACCGACAATCTCTCTGAGTGTACTTGTGTCTCTAAACTATTTGGTCATGGAAAATGGTATTCAGGTATGCTCGATAGCCATCGCACGATACTAGTCAAGAAACTATGGCGTGGACATCCAGATTACCCTAGAGACTTTTATCGAGGTGCCCGCGATATAGCTATATCATCGATGGTGAGTGGTCACAAGAACTTTATGAAGTTGGTCGGATGTTGTCTTGAGTTTAGATTCCCTGTCATTGTTTATTATGATGCAAAGAAACAGTATTGTCGTCTAGATTTACAGTTAATGTTACTATCGTGGAACAAGAGAATGAAGATAGCAGAGGAGATTGCAACTGCTTTAGCTTATCTTCACACTGCTTTCTCAAGGCCCTTAATATATAGGAATATGTATATTCAGAATATCCTATTGGGTGAAGATGGTGTTGCCAAGCTTACTGATTTCTCCAATTGTGTCTTAATTCCACAAGGAGAAACGTTTGTCAAGCTTGGCTTTCGTTGCGTTGGGGGAGATTATGATTACATGGATGATAATTATATGATCAACGGCCTTGTCTCGGAGAAAACTGATGTGTTTAGCTTTGGAAGTCTCATGCAAAAGCTTCTGACAGGAGAAGAAAGATTTCGTGAGTTTTATGGCCGGGATGATTGGAAAATTTTAGAAAAGAGGAAGTTTCCAAATTGGTTGTCCAAATCCATTGGAGAGGGGAGAATTGATGAGATCGTGGATCTAAAGATGTTAGAGAAAATGGGTGAAGTTTCAGAAGAAGAGCGTTGCCGAATGAAAGCTTTCCTTTTCCTCTCAGAAAGATGCATCGGTCTTAGAGGTGAAGTTCCAAAAATGGTGCAGGTGGTCAAGGAGCTAAGGAACTCTTCTTCTGGACTTTAAATGCCAAGGCATTGCTAAGATGCATGCCAGCTGTTATTCCACGAAATGTAGCAAATTAAATGTGGTAAAAATAAGGTAGATTCATTTTCCTATATTATAAGATCATCAAGTTTGTTATAGTTTCACCAAGATTCATTTTGTTTTCATATATACTAAGTTCTGCACAACATTAATATTTAATAACAATGGATTTTATGTTAGTGACTCAGTTATATGTGAAACTTCATCGATCATCGTTTTAAGATTTGTATTTGTTTCACGCTAGCTTTACAATTTCTAGTCATGCGAAATTAAATTTCCTTTTAAGCTTCATATGTGCATGATTATTATATAAGATAGATGGAACGGATCACCGAATAATATATAAGATAAATGATCTATTCATTTAACACCAATTGATTTTAGGTTATAATAGCTAGAGTTTGGGTGTTAGTTTTTACTTTTTTATAAATTGTTCGGTGAAAATTTTAAACATATAGGCTATTTAAATATTTTGAGGTTCCTAAAAACTTACCTAGACTCGGAAAAATCAAATTCGAACCCTGTCCGAAAATTAATAAAATATAAACATAGTTTATTTTTTTTAAATTCAAAAACCTTATACCCGTAAAAACCGATCTATATCTGAACATATATTTGAATGTCCATGTCTAACTGATTATGTAAACAAATAAAAACAATTTTGTTAACCGGTTTGAATTCTTTTCACTAATAGAGCAATTTCTTTTAAATGACACATGAAATTATTATGGTTAATATGTAAAATAAATGACATCAAATTATTATGGTAAATACAATTAATGAAGTAATTTGGAATAGTGAAAAAGGAAGGTAAAAGATGTAAAACACTTAACGAAAATAATAAATGAACCGGTTAGAATTAGTCAAAAAAGAAATAAAAATCTGTAAAAATCCACTTAAAAATATGCAAGTATTATTTTGTACTTTAGTTTTAATAGAATAGATTATTTAAGTCATTATATGTTATTTGATTGAAGCTAAATTGATTTTATGATGAACCTGATAAACTCAATGATTTGGTGACATTTCTAATTGTTTTTGTTTGAAGAATATTTTTCCGTTAGCATGTCTCCCATAATATATGCTTCTTTCTCAACAGACTTTTAAGTCGAGGGTTACATATGAATCTGTTATCGATTCATATTGCCAAGAAGCTTTGCCTTGTGACCAGAGCCGGTCTTGAAGAATTGGGGGCCCTAATCTAATTTTTTTTACTACAAGTTTATTTATATTCAAAGTTTTAGCAGAAAAAAGTTTATTTATATTCCCTTTATATTTTTTCATAAATTTTACTAAAAAATATTTTATATTATAACCATAGTAATGGTTTTCCTTGCGAAAAATAATTTACAAAAAAAATTATGTCGACAAAGAAAAAAATCTAAGTAACAATAGGTTTAGTTTCTTAAAACGTAAGTGAGTTTACAAAGAAAATTATTTCTGAAGACTGATAACAGAGTTATTTTATTCTGTAGTGTTAGTTTAGTTTACAAAAAATAACTCAGTTACACAAATATTTTTTGAAAATGGGGGTCCCTTGGGGTGGAGGCCCCATTCAAATGTTTCACTTCACTCCCCCACAAGCCCGGCTCTGGGTGTGGAAAGTGATGAGATTTGGGTAGAGGTTAAGAGGTTTGACCTGGTCTAGAGCTTTCTTGGGGAGCAAGAAAACGATCTCGTGCCCTTTTTCTGCAAGCTTGTTGGAGAGGTGAAGAAAAGCAGTCATGTGACCAAATGCTAACCAACCACGGATACATTACAATGCTCCTTTCTTTTACTATATATAAAAAAAGTTTTTCTCCTATGTGTTTGCGTGTTTTCGGTGTAAATAAATACACGAACCAAGGATTGGCGGGTCCCTCCTGGTGGTGGCTGATAGCCAATTAAGAACATGATTATGTTCTTAGAGTTGGGTTATTATCGGAATATAAGAACCCGTCTCTTAACTTTTAACTAAAAAAGTTAAGAACCGGCTCTTAAAACTCGTATTTAAGAACCGGCTCTTAACTTTTTAAATTAAAAATTAAGAGACGGATTCTTATATTCCGTTAAGAATCTCACCCTAAGAGCACCATTAACCCTAGCACCCTATTTGGGGTGCTTAATTTTTTTTGGTTTTTTCTCTGATTTAAAAAAAAATAAAAACGAAACGATCGCAGGCCGCCACGTGTCAGTGGGCCCCGCGTAACAGGGCTAACCCAGGCACTTAATTAGGCAGAAGAAGTACAAGTGCTTAATTTTTGTGTAGGTCCCACCCACTATTATATTAATTTTATGCTAAGTTCCCCCCTTTAAGCACGCCCATTAACACTGCTCTAAGAACCCCCAATAATCATGCTCAAAGTGTCTCGGCAAGTATAGCTGCCGGGTAAGTGGTAAGTGCAAACAAGAGGTGGTGTCGTGTCAGCAAACGAAAAGACAATACCGGACTTGATGCGTTGTGCCTTGGGCTTTCAAGATTCAACCCATTTTAATTAATGGCCCTATTTTTTTCTTACGTCGACTACATAATATTTTAGGGGCTGTTATTTGTTTGTGATTTTAAAATAATTTTGATGATTTTTAAAACTAAACAGTATTTTGAAATTAAAAAGTACTGATCATTTAATCACGGGCTATTCTCTCAAATAGTCATTTTTAAGTTTTGTCACAAAATAGCTTTCAAAAAAGAAAATGACCAAAATAGCCCTTTTATTTTAATTTTTTTAAAATTTGAAACCATATCCCCAAAACCCTAACTCTTATCTCTAAACCCTAAGTCTAGATTAGTTAACCCTAGCGTAAAACTACATTTTACCCTTTAATAAAATTTATTTTGGTCATTTTCTTCATTGAGCACTATTTTTGTGACAAAAACATAAAAACGGCTATCTTAGAAAATTTATCTTTAATTACTTCAAAAAATAAGGCTAAAGAATTTTGTAGAATATTAGAATTTTAACTGAAGATAACTATAAACTTCTACAAAGCTTATCTTTTCTTTTGTCAACCAACAGAGTTTAAATATTTTATAATATGATTATTTGTGTTTGTTATTATCCTTTCCGTATTCTGTTTCATCCTATGCCTCTCTCTCTCGGTGGTGGAGCAAGAAAAAAGTTTTACGCGGGGAAATGTAATATTTCAATTTAAATTCATAAGGGGCATGTAAAAAATTTTACCATTAAATCATAGAATTCTCAAATAAAAAATAAAAATAAAAATGATTTGAATATTCCATAGTGGGCATCTGCCACCCTTACTCCTTCTCTCTCGGCCACTGGTTGATCTTCTTCTTTTGGCTTTTGATCAACATTTTTATCCACTTTCCATTGGTCTTTTACCGTTTCATCTACGGTTAGATTCGAGTCTTTCTACCATCTTCAAGCCAATCCTGTTTTTTCCTCTATAATTCTAACTGAAATAGTATAATTCTATTATAGAATATGTTTTGTTCTAATGGTTGATTCTACAATAGAAAAATAGAAGAATATCATTTTTTCATTCATTTTTGTAGTGAAAAAGTGATATCTTTCTATATTCTCCTCTATAATAGATATAATAGAGTAAATCTATTATAAAGTCAATTATTGGAGCGAAACTTACTTTATAATAGAGTTACACAATTTTAGTAGAAATTATAAAAGAAGAAAAATAGATTTGGGTTGAACATACCCTTAATTGGCATCTTAGTTGGGTCACAAAATTTACGATGCACTAGTGATAGAGTAGAAACCGTTATATATTTGGGCATCATGATACTTTTACAATGTGTTTTGTTAGCAGCAATTACATTTTTTTAACTATAATGAATACATGATCAATATGTAATACTTTGATAAACATGTTCCAAATCAATAAACTAATAACAACAAACTTTAATCATTACTCTCAATTTTTTTGAACAATCCAATACTTTTGTTGATTTTGTAAAATGATGATTCCAATAACTTAAATTGTTATAAACTTTTAACTACTTATTGCAAGTTCATAAACTAATAACAAAAGATTTTGACATAATTTTGAGGTGTCTTTTAATTGAAGAACACTAGAATCATTATAAAATCTAAATCTATATAACCCTTTATAAATACACAATAACAGTTTTGAAATTATTAAATGCCTACAACTTGTATTATTGTAAGTTTTTTGCTGCAACGAGTTATTGTAGTGTAAAACGTACATGTGTTAATTCGATGTTGTTACGTTTTGACTCTCAAACTGTAACCCTCAGACTCAATTTAGCTTACTCATTCGTATGTTACTCTATAAATTGTTTGCTTCTTGAGATATCTTAAAACATTCCAGTTAAGAAACTATTTTCTCCACAAAAAAAACATAAAAACAGTAGACACCATGGAAGGTAGGATCCAAGCTCTAGTATCAATGATTCTGATCGTGACACTATGTGCCACTATACTATTGCAGCCGGGCTTGGCCGAGGTGCAAGTAACACCTCAATTTACTTCCTTTCCTGGCTCCCCTATAGATCTCACAAAATGTTGGTCATCTCTCTTCAGTGCTGAAGATTGTGTAATTGACATCTACAAGTTTTCTGTAACCGGTAAGTTTGGTATTAACTAGGCGTGTTGCAAGGCGTTTATGGATATGGATGATAAGTGTTGGCCAAAAATGTTTCCGTTCAATCCATTCTTTCGTCCTCTTCTCAAGAATAGTTGCTCTCGTATCAACGGAGTTGTTCTCACACACACCACACCTCATCATGTCCCTACCATTCCTGGGGTTTCTCATCCCGGTTCTCCAGTCGATCTCACAAAATGTTGGTCATCACTTACCAGTGTTCAAGGTTGTGTAACTGAAATCTACAAATCAGTGTTCACGGGAAAGTTTGATAATGTTGGACCAATGTGTTGTAAGGCAGCTTCGGCTGTGGATGCGAAATGCTGGCCACATATGTTTCCACTAAATACATTCTTCCCTCGTCCTCTCAAAGAAAGTTGTTCTCGCATCATCAATGAAGCAGAACCTACGCCCAAATGAAGTCAGTACCAGAAGAAATCATGGGAAATGCTTTGGGTTAAGTTACTTACAGCTTGTACTTCATACTTTCAATAGTTTATGTATTCCAATGAAATTATCTATTTTAAAAGAACTAATTCAAAAACTATATTGTCAAAAACTCAAACCATAGATCATCACATTCTGATCTAGCAGTCTTAGATCTTCCTTCCACCGAGACTAAGGCTAACTCGAGCTGTATGCTTATAGAACCTATCATGTTCAAGTAAAATCGTGCCAATAGCCATATAAACGATGTGGGATACTTCATACGAATAACAAATGTTAGAAGTATTTTTTTTTTGGAAATTTTATGTTTACCATTTTCATGGTACCACTTTTCATCTTTACTACTACTAAAGAGACATTTCCAAAAATATCTTCTTCATTAAGTGACAAAAGACTCTTATACCCTTGTTATCTCTATATAAAATAAATCGTTATTTAAATAAATAAAAAATAAAAATAATAAAAAAAATAAAAAACTAAAAAAAATAATTTTTTTTTTTTATGTTTTCAAATTATACATTTTCAAATTCGAACTTTTTCATAAATTTCTTTTTTTTTTAACTTTTTTCGATTTTTTTTTATGTTTTTCAAAATTTCTTTTTGAAATCGAAAATTATGTTTGAAACTATTTTTAAAATTTTATTTTTTATTTTTGAAGTATTTATTTATATATTTATTAGAATCCTAAATTTCACATTTCAAAAACCCTACTACTCCTCAATTCTATACCCTAAGTCTAGATTAGTTAACCCTGAGAAATTTGCCTTCCGTCTCACGGAAAGTTCTTATAGCGATCGCATCGCAGTTTCTCATCGCAGTAACTTTCCCATCGAAGAAAGAACCAATGCCCTCGTGTCTCCTCCATACGAAGCTTTTGCTTCGTGCACAAGCAAGACGACTTTTGAAGACGGGTAACCTAGTGGCGGTTTAGCTAACTCCTCCGCTGACATTTCCTTCCCATCAATGATCTCTCGCTCCGCAGCAGGGACAAGAGTTAGGGCTATTGACGCAGCGCTGAAGGTATTGTAGCAAACAATTTTAGCACTGACCGGTTTAGCGATTTCAGGTATCCAATCAGCGGAATCGTAGAAAACCAAATCCGGTTTGTTTGTACGCAGAATTGTCTCTTCCTCGGGCCGGGTTTGGTTCATTGCAACCGCAAGCAAATGGGTCAAGAAAAATGGTACATCGGAGTTGGTCTCAGCACCGTGAGGGAGCCCTTTGACATGAGGAATTGAGATGGTGTGGACAGAGTCGGTCTTGAAGAATTGGGGGCCCTAATCTAATTTTTTTTACTACAAGTTTATTTATATTCAAAGTTTTAGCAGAAAAAAGTTTATTTATATTCCCTTTATATTTTTTCATAAATTTTACTAAAAAATATTTTATATTATAACCATAGTAATGGTTTTCCTTAAGAAAAATAATTTACAAAGAAAATTATGTCGACAAAGAAAAAAAAATCTAAGTAACAACAATAGGTTTAGTTTCTTAAAACGTATTCATGTAAGTGAGTTTACAAAAAAAATTATTTCTGATGACTGATAACAGAGTTATTTTCTTCTGTAATGTTAGTTTAGTTTACAAAAAATAACTCAGTTACACAAATATTTTTTGAAAATGGGGGCCCCTTGGGGTGGAGGCCCCATTCAAATGTTTCACTTCACTCCCCACAAGCCCGGCTCTCCTTGTGACTTTTTAAAATCCTTGTTCTTTCATCAGTACAACAAGTCCTTAGTTGTTGTTTACAATCCAACAAGTCTATGGCATATACTTTCTCAAGAGGCTTCTAAGCTGTGTAGAAATAAGAATCTTTAAGCAGTTGACTTCTTTAGTGAACAAAAAAAAAAAAAAAAAAAAGCAGTTGACTTCTTTAAGCCGTTGGGCTTTTTTCTATCAACAAACCGTTTGTTGTTTTCACCATCCAACAATTCTAAATTGATCCATAATCTTTCTTGAAAGACATTTCTAATCCGTTGTCTTTGTTTAGAGACTTTTAAAAGCCATTGCAGTTTTCGTTTCAACTGTCTTAGTACTGATGTCATACAATTGGTCTATACATCCAACTTATAGACATTTCTAAGCTGCGGGACATTTCTAAGCCGTGGGTTGTCTTTGTTTAGAGACTTTCCAAAGCCGTGGGTAGTTTTTGTTTCAGCTATGTCGTCTTACGACTGATGTCAGACTGTTGGTCTATACACCCACCTTATATTTTTTGTCTACTTTTAGGCCTTGTGGTTAACGAACATAAATAGCTTATAAGCATTTTGGTTCATAGTCTTTGTATTAAGACTTTTTACGCTGTTTTTTGTCATTTTTTTTCATCCAAAAGTTTATTCTCTCAGCTATTAGTCATTTTTTTCTCCATCTAAAAGACTTTTTTTTTCTAAGCCCGTGGTCATTGGTTCCATCCAGCATGTCTACAAACCAACCCATATTGCCTATCTTAAAGACTGTGTCTAGAGACCTTTGTATGCCGTTTGTACTTTATTTTCATCAAGGACTTAAGCCGTGAGTAGAAAAGTAAGGATTGCCTCAACGCTTTCTTAAGCCTTAGTTATCTGACTGGTCGTTCTATACTTTTAAGCCTTGTGGTTATCACAAAGACAGTTTTCAGTTAAGAATCTTTGTCATAAGAAATCTAGAAGCCGTTGCTTGTCTTTTCCCCCATCCAAGTCTTATTTAAGACGTTAGTCGTTTTTTCATCTAGGAGTTTCTCAATGTGGCCCTTAAGACATCTTTAAGCTATTGGTCATTTTTCCCATCCTAAAAGTCTTATTTTAGCCGTTAAGTAAGACACTCGTTTCTATTCATAATCCTTGTTAAGAATCTTTGTGTTATGATTCTTCAAGCCATTAGTAGTCTCTCTAATTTAAGATTGATCATTCTTATTGACATTAAGAGATCAAGTTTGCCTACAGCATTGAAGTGAGAACTTTGAGATAGCTACATTGAGCACTTTGATGTTGTAGAGAAAAGACATATCACCTACGGCATCAAAGTGGGCGATTTGAGAAAAGACATATCACCTACAGTCCAAAAGAAGTTTAAATTCAAAAATACAGCTGTTGGGAATATAGCTGTTGGAATCTCATCTCTTTGTCTTCTCTCCATATCTTTAATGTTTATGTATTTGACTATAAAAGCTCTCTTTGTACACAGATCTAAATCTTAGGAAAATAAAATCCTTCTTTACTCTATTTCTCTTACTCTTGATTTCTCTTCTCACTCTCTCTCTCTCTTGTTCTTCACTTTGTTTTTCATTCACTTTCATGGTATCAGAGCTTTAAGCTCCTGATTACCTCAATTACTTCCGCAAGCTTACTCTATTTCTCTCTGGTTTTATTTCACAAAATTTCTCTACAGATTTCTTTTATCTAGTGGATAATAAATCTGAGTTCTTGTGTGTTCTTGAGTATTTTCTTCAAAATTCTTGGTTGTTCTCACTCTGTTTTGTCTCTAATCTTATTTCTTGAGAGATTGAGAGAATTTGAGCAGTACAGAGTAATTCACATTCCAGTCACACTCAAGGGACCAGGAAACTATATTACCTGGTCTAGGATGGCCAGGACAGCCCTTGGAGGTAGAGGTCTTTGGGAGCATGTCTCTTCTACCACTGGGTCTTCATACTGATCAGATTCAGCTCCATCTTGATCATGAACTGATGCTGAATCATCTTCTGGTGTTTCTGGTGTTGATTCATGTCTCTTCAAGTTCAGCTCCAAAGCAAATCACCCAAGGAGAAGATGGCAAGGAGGTTGTAGTGGTAGATGAAGGCAAATGGGTTCAGGAAGATCTCATGGTGCTGTCTACCTTGCAAAGCTCTCTTGATGGTCCTCTTATGGACTCTTACTCACACTGTACCACCACAAAACAGTTGTGGGATACTTTACACAAGGTGTATGGCAACACTTCAAATCTCACCAGAATCTTTGAAGTGAAGAGAGCCATCAACAACTTACAGCAAGAAGAAGGAGACTTCACCAAGCACCTTGGGAAGTATAGTCAGCTGTGGTATGAGCTGAAGATGCTAAGGCCAAGCACCAATGACCCTGACACACTTGAAGCCAAGCGTGAGCAAGACGAGACCTTTGGATTGCTTCTCACACTCAGCCCAAGCTTCAATGATGTGGTGAAACATATATTGAGAGACAAGGAACTTCCATGCTATGAAGTGTGTACTCAACGTCAAAAGGAGATAGGCTCAGATGGTCTCTTTGGATGTGGAAAAGGAGGTCTTTCTATGGCACACAAGGCTGAGAATATGGACAGAGCATCAGCTAACAAAGCTTACTTCAAGCCAAGGGGAGGAGGAGACAAAACAGTGACTTGTGAACATTGCAAGAAGCAAGGACACTCAAAAACCAACTGTTGGATCCTCCATCCTCATCTCAGGCCAGCCTCAGCCAACAAATACAGCTAGACCAGAGCCCATGAAGCAAGAGCTCAGGAGCATCCAGCACCAAGCTACATGCACATGGGAGATAATGGGAGAGCCTTGGTCTCTACAACCCACATTGGTGCCTCCACCTCTCACGCCATGCCTCAGCCATCTCATGAGGATGCATTCATCAGGAAGTCAGACATTGAGGCCTTGATCAAGGCTCTCAATGCAAATCCTGGTAACCAAAGTATTAATGCCTTAAACTCTATTCACAATGAATCACACACTGCTAGGCCAATGATCATTGATTCAAGAGCTTCTCATCACATGATTAGGGATGCTAGACTGATTAGTGATATTAAACCATCTCTAGGAAGTGTTGTGATTGCAAATGGTGATAGAATTCCAATTAAAGGAGTAGGAAATCTGAATCTGTTTGATAAAGAATCTCAAGCTTTTTATATGCCTACCTTTGCCTCTAATCTTTTATCTATGAAAAGAGCCACTAATGATTTAAATTGCAATATTATTTTTAGTCCTAATGATGTGTGCTTTCAGGATATTGAAACAAGTAAGATGCTAGGCAAAGGTGTGAGCAAGGGAGATTTGTATTTCCTTGAAGATACCAAGCTTAGAACAGATTCTACTTATGCATTTAATTTTGCTTCTGTTTTAGCTAATGATGTGTTATGGCATGCTAGATTAGGCCACACTCATTTTCATTCTTTTCAACTGATGTTACCTAATCTATCTCTTAAAAATGAAACTTGTGAGACTTGCATTCTTGGTAAACATCATAAATCTGTTTTTCCTTCATCTATGACTATTTATGAGAATTGTTTTGATCTAGTTCACTCTGATGTTTGGACTGCACCTTGTGTTTCTAGAGAAAACCATAAATATTTTGTGACATTCATAGATGAGAAATCAATATATACTTGGCTCACATTGATTCAAAGTAAAGATAGAGTTTTAGAAGCTTTTATTAACTTCCAAAACTATGTAACTAACCATTTCAATTCCAAGATCAAAATTTTTAGGTCTGATAATGGGGGAGAATACACTAGCAATGCCTTCAAACAACACTTAGCAAAACATAGAATTATTCAGCAGACAAGCTGTCCATACACACCACAACAAAATGGCGTGGCTGAGAGAAAAAATCGCCATCTTATGGAGGTTGCAAGAAGCATGATGTTTCACACCAATGTTCCAAAGAGATTTTGGGGAGATGCTGTGGTTTCTGCATGCTTTCTCATCAATAGAATCCCAACCAGAGTCCTCAAAGATGTCTCTCCATTTCAGGTATTGAACAAAACTAAACCTCCTATTGATCACTTGCGTGTGTTTGGGTGTGTGTGCTATGTGTTGCTACTAGGTGAGCAAAGGACCAAGCTTGATCCCAAGAGTATCAAAGCTTTGTTCATAGGATACTCTCACACACATAAAGGATACAAGTGTTACCTGCCAGACTCAAGAAGGGTAATGGTCTCAAGGGATGTCAAGTTTGTGGAATCAAAGGGGTACTATGATGAGAAGAGCTGGGAAAACCTTAGGGATCTCTCACATGGACCATCAGATAGAGCAAACAACCTGAAGATCATCCTGGAAAGTTTAGGAATCAGTAAGCCTCAGAGCAGTGAGGTGCCTAAAACCTCTCCCTCAACACCAGTGGCTGTAACCAATGAAGAAGCAGTACCAATTGTTGAGCCAGTCCATCCTGATCCTGAGGGGGACAATGAGCATGAATCAACACCAAAAACACCAGAAGATGATTCAGCATCAGTTCATGATCAAGATGGAGCTGAATCTAATCAGTACGAAGACACAGTGGTAGAAGAGCAGATTCAACCATTGAGGAGGAGTACTAGAGTGAGGAAACCATCCAAGTGGGTCGACACCAGGGTATACTTCAACAGCAATGCAGTGGCTTATCCTATCCAAGCAACCTGCTCCTTTGCAATCTATCCTCAAGAGCATGTAGCTTTCATTAGTAACCTAGACCAAGAGTATGTTCCAAAAACATATGAGGAAGCTATGGCTGATGAAGAATGGAGAGAGTCAGTTGGAGATGAAGTCAATGCCATGGTCAAAAATGATACTTGGTATGAAACTGAACTTCCCAAAGGCAAGAGAGCAGTAACAAGTCGCCTCATCTACACTGTCAAGTAATTGGCTAATGGAAAGCCAGAAAGGAAGAAAACAAGACTAGTTGCAAGAAGATACACCCAAGTCTATGGAGAAGACTATCTAGACACCTTTGCACCAGTAGCTAAGCTCTACACCATAAGAATTATGCTCTCTTTGGCTGTGAACTTGGAATGGGATCTATGGCAGATGGATGTCAAGAATGCATTTCTACAAGGAGAGCTTGAAGATGAGGTGTATATGAGACCACCACCTGGTATGGAAGACATGGTCAAGCCAGGAAATGTCCTAAGGCTGAAGAAAGAGGGGGTTTTCTTATCTCAAAGAAAGTACACATTTGATCTTTTAAATGAGGCAGAAAAACTTGGAGAAAAAGTAGCCAAAACACCACTTGAAGAAGGGTACAAAGTCTTGCGTGAGGGGGAGTTTGAAGATAAGCCATTTGGAGACTTCAAACTCTATAGATAAATGGTTGGGAAGCTGATTTATCTCACCATCACAAGACCAGACATCTGCTTTGCTGTAAATCAAGTCAGCCAGCATATGTAAGCACCTAAAGTTCACCATTGGAATATGGTGGAAAGGATCTTGAGGTACCTAAGAGAAGCTCCAGGCCAAGGTGTATGGATGGGCTGCAACAAGAGCACAGAGATTGTGGGATATTGTGATGCAGATTGGGCTGGTGATAGAGTGGACAGGAGGTCCACAACCGGTTATTGTACCTTTATTGGAGGTAACCTAGTGACTTGGTGACTTGGAAAAGCAAGAAGCAGAAGGTGGTGTCATGTTCAAGTGCTGAAGCAAAATATAGGGCAATGAGGAAGCTCACGAGTGAACTCTTTTGGATCAGAAACCTCCTAAGAGACTTGGGCATATATATAACCACACCAATCACAATGCATTGTGATAATCAGGCGACCATTCACATTGCATCAAACTCAGTGTTTAATGAGAGGACAAAGCACATTGAAGTGAACTGTCACAAAGTGAGACAAGCAGTAGAGCAGAAGATCATCTTACCTTGCTATACAAGAAGTGAAGATCAATTGGCAGATATCTTCACCAAAGGGGCAAGCACCAAAGTCTGTGAGTTCATTCATCCAAGGTTGGGACTCATAAACCTATTTAGATCATGATCTCCTTAGCCATGAAGCATCTACTCTTTTTCCTTTGTGTGTTTTTTGTCCCACTGGGTTTTTCACACAAAGGTTTTGATGAGGGATGTCTTCATGGGTTCCAAACTTACCCATTCCTTATGGCTAAGCTTGAGGGGGAGTATTGGCATTAAGAGATCAAGTTTGCCTACAGCATTGAAGTGAGAACTTTGAGATAGCTACATTGAGCACTTTGATGTTGTAGGGAAAAGACATATCACCTACGGCATCAAAGTGGGCGATTTGAGAAACCTGCATTGAGCACTTTGGTCAAAGTGGGCGATTTGAGAAACCTGCATTGAGCACTTTGGTGCTGTTGGGATTCGCAGCACTGTTCACTACAGTCCAAAAGAAGTTCAAATTCAAAAATATAGCTGTTAGGAGTATAGCTGTTGGAATCTCATTTCTTTGTCTTCTCTCCATATCTTTAATGTTTATGTATTTGGCTATAAAAACCCTCTTTGTACACAGATCTAAATCTAAGGAAAATAAAATCTTTCTTTACTCTATTTCTCTTCTCAGTCTCTCTCTTGTTCTTCACTTTGTTCTTCGTTCACTTTCAATTCTTTCCTTCCACCAAATTGGTCAAATGAAATTATGAAAGTCCTTATAGCTTTTGCAGACGTTTTCTTAAGCCGCTGGTCGAATCGAAATCTAACAAATCGAAAACTAAGCCATTTTCTTTGTCAATACTTCTCTTAGCCGTGGTTTGTTTCTCTACCCTGAAAGTCTAATACCAATCCATAGTCTTTTTCTAGAGACTTTTTCCAAAGCAGAGTATGTTTTCGATTCAGTCTCTATGTTAAGATTGATTTCAGATAATTGGTCAGTCTTGCGTAGTCTTTAGTCTTACGAGTTGGTCGTTGTATCCATCCAATTCATAGTCTTTGTATGCTTTTAAGCCTTGTGGACCTTGTGGTTGTGAAACAGAAATAGTTTTTATTCTTAGTGGTTCATACTTCATAGTCTTCGTCTTAATACTTCTTTTAGCCATTAGTCATTTTTTCTTAACTTTTTCTGAGCTGCTGGTCATTTTTTCCATCCAGCATGTCTAAGAAAGTGACACATGTTATCTTTGTCTAGAGACCTTTGTAAAAGTTCTTTAAGCCGATGATAGTTTTTCCATCCAACAAGCTGTCTAAAACCAACCCCATATTGTCTTTGTGTAGTGTTTTTTTGTAAGCCGTGGTCATATATTGTCTTTGTCTTTAAAGTTTTTCATTGGTGACATTTTTCAGCCATTGGTCATTCTATCCATCCAACTCATTTTTTGTGTACTTCAAAGCCTTGTGGTTATCAAACAGAAACAGTTCTTTACACTAGGTGGTTCATAGTCTTTGTCTTGAGATTTCTATTAAAGCTGTGTGGCACTGGCAGAGTAAAAAATCAATTTTCCATCCGTGGTCTCAGTCATGAGAGATCTATTTCATTTGACCCCTGGGCTGTTTATCCATCTTTAGTATTTGCCTTGAGACCTGTTCAAAGCCGTTGGTCATTTTACCAAACTGACCAATAGCCTTTTGTAAAACGACTTCTAAGCCCTGTTGTTACAAACGAATTTGTTGTCGTTTTCATAATTGTCAAGAATATTTTCCTTGTGACTTCTTAACGAGCCTTTTATCGATACAACAAGTCTACAAGTCTACGGCATCGACTTTTTAAAGAGGCTTCTAAGCCGTGTTGTTAAATAAGAATCTGTGTTTCATTCATAATTTGTCAAGATTCTTTAAGCAATTGATTTCTTTAAACCGTTTTTTATACAGCAAGTCATTAGTTGCTTTTTGAGCTGTGTCACATTTCTAAGCTGGACTTTCCAAACCTGTGGTAGTTTCATTTCATATCTGTCTTAAGACTGATTTGAGACAGTTGGTTGTTCTATACATTCCAACATATATAATCTTTATCTACTTATGGGTAAACATAAAATTGGTCTTTAAGCTTTTTGGTTCATGTAGTCTGTCTTGTGACTTTTTAAAAGCTGTTTGTCATTTTCTTCATCCAAAAAAGTATTCTCTCAGTCATTAATCGTTTTTATTTATCTAATGACCTTTTTCTTTTCTAAACCGCTGGTCAATGTTTCCATCTAGCATTTCTAAATACCTACTCATATTGTCTTTGTTTAGAGACTTTAATATGCCATAAAGCCTTTTTTTAAAAGAACCGTTATGTAAGAATCTTTTTTCTATTCATAATCCGTGTTAAGAATCTTTGCGTTATGATTCTTTAAGGCGTTGGTAGTCTTTGTCATAAGACCTTTCTAAGCAGTGGGACTTTCCAAACCCGTGGGTTGCTTTTTTCGTATCAGCTCTGTCTTAAGCCATATTTCAGACAATTGATAATTCTTTCCATCCATTATATTACACACCAGCTCAAGAACTTTTTCAGACTTAGGTTGTTTCTTTGTCAATCAAACAAATCGTAAGCCAAGCCAAAGACTGATCAAACGTGTTGAACTTTGTCCTCGTTCGAATTCACTCCTCAAAAGACAGACATTCGAAAAACAACAAGCTGCATTTTAATTTCTGATGCAATCCTGATCGAACCGGTGGAAGCATACAAGTGGAAGCAATCCCGTGGATGTGATTCTGTTGATGAACCTGAATGAATGAAAACCCGTGGATGTGATTCTGTCAATGAACCTGAATGGATGAAAACCCATGGATGTGATTCTGTTGATGAACTCAATGTTCAGAAAGAAAATCCATTTGCCATATATGTTGGGCCCATTACGAGATTAAGGTCCAAGAAGCTGAGTGAGAAAGTTGTTGGCCTTATTCAGAATCTGGAAAGTGAAGAAGAGCTACTTGGTATAACCTCTACTTTCTCAACCACCTCAACCACCACCTAACTATTTACTCCTTTGTCTCTTTTATGTTTTCTATGCTGAACATGCAACACTTGTTGTCTTTTCTATTTAAACTATGTTTCAGTTTCATTTCAAATCAATCATCATTTTTATAAAAACTATTTTTTCTCTTATTTGATGATTCATTGTTCTTATGAACAACCTGATTGTGGAGGTGCGTAAACCCAAAGTAAATCAGCAACCTCTCCTGTTGACTGGTGTGTCATATCCAGAACAAGAGAGTGGTGAATCTGAGGCCATTCCGCAACTTCAGTGTGACCTATCGATCCATCTATCTATCCATAAACTGTCATTTATCCATTCATCCCAAAATAAACCATCTATCATCTGTCCTTTTTGATCCAACCAAAATCAGAGTGGAGTATCCTAGGGAGGGTTTCATCAAGTGGTATCAGAGCACCACTCTGAAGATCGATTCATTTTGGGTTTATCTCTCATTCTTTTCTTTGTTACACATTCTCTGTTTTTTGGGTTTCAGTTCAGTTTATGTTTTCTCTGGGTTTGATTTTTGTTTCCTCTTTTGTTTTTGGGATTGATTTCAGTTCTCTATTGTTTCTGGGTTTATTTCTCAATCCCTAATCTGTTTCAAGTTCATCTCTTTCTGGGTTCATTTATATTTTGTTTTCTGGATATTCTAGTCTGCTTGTGGCCAATTTTGTTTGTTGGATAATCATGTATTTTGGAAGAAAGAGAAACAAGGAGGAGAAATATGAGATCAAAGCAACAAAGGGGTCATTGCAAGGAAGGAAACGATCAATCCAGATTCCTTCTTTCTATGGGAAGATTGATTCAGATGCATACCTAGAATGGGAAAAAGAGATGGAGTTAGTCCTTTGCTGCCATGACTATACTAAGGAGAAGAAGGTACATCTAGCAGTCACTGGTTTTTGTGGATATGCACTCACTTGGTGGGATAAAGTTGCTAAGACCAGAAGATTCAATGGAGCACCACAAATTTCTTCTTGGTTTGAACTAAAAACGATCATGAAGAAAATATTTGTATCCAGAAGCTATTGTCCATCAAGTTCATCCCGAAGTTTTAGTCAACAATGTAGCAGCAGCAAGATATCTCGTTTTTCTCATGATTTTGGTTCAATTGATATTAAAAAAAAGAAGCCAAAAGATGCATATCCATGGTCAATCAACAACCAGCTAGAGATAATGAGATTGGATAGAGAAAGAACAAAGCTTGAGAAGAGTTCAGATCAGGAAGAACACAAAGACAAAGCTGAAAAGAGTGAGCAGTTTGATCATGAAGAAGTGTCTCCGGTTCAAGGGGTTAAGCTTTCTACAGCTATGGTTAAAGTTCAGCACGAGCTGATTGTACAATCTGTGGAAACAAATCAAAAAGAGGTGGTTTCCAAGGTGGCAACACAACATGAAAGAAAGGAAGCTACCTTGGAGATTTTGTTGCAGAACAAAACAAGAAGCATATGTGATGAACTGTCCAAGAGGTACTTTCTACAACATGATCCTTATATTCCCTGTTTTGAGTTGTTGAAGGAAGTGGAATATGGGAAAAAGAAGCGTAGTAGATCATTGAATGATTATGAGTTTCAAGGATCATATTTGGAAAGAATTAAGTTCTGCAACTTGGAAATTTATGAGAAGAAACAAGCTGTGGATTTTGTGTTTGGATATTCAGCATTTTGGAATACAGAAATCAAAGCTCAAACTTGGTTTTTTGAAAGAGGAAGAGGATTTCAAATTTTTTTTTGTCATCCAAGAAGGAAAAATTTGTGGAGTTTTGTTATAAGAAGACATATCAGAACGAGTTGCAGAATCAAGATTCATGTTCTCTTTAATTCAAGAAGTCTAAAGTTGGAACAAGAGCTCAAGGAATCCATCCTCTGATTGATAAGGTAAAAGATGGGTGTGGTGTTATTAAATTCAAGACGCTATCGAAGGAACAATGGTTGTATGATGGAGATGAATCTATTGAGCTGTTTGCTGCACCACAACAGTTTCCATTTGAAGTAGGAGAGATGTCAGATTTGAGGACAAATCCTTTCAAATGAGGAGGGGATGATGCAATCCTGATCGAACCGATGGAAGCATACGAGTGGATGCAACCCCGTGGATGTGATTCTGTTGATGAACCTGAATGAATGAAAACCCGTGGATGTGATTCTGTCAATGAACATGAATGGATGAAAACCCATGGATGCGATTCTGTTGATGAACCCAATGTTCAGAAAGAAGATCCATTTGCCATATATGTTGGGCCCATTACGAGATTAAGGTCCAAGAAGCTGAGTGAGAAAGTTGTTGGCCTTATTCAGAATCTGGAAAGTGAAGAAGAGCTACTTGGTATAACCTACACTTTCTCAACCAACTCAACCACCACCTAACTATTTACTCCTTTGTCTCTTTTATGTTTTCTATGCTGAACATGCAGCACTTGTTGTCTTTTCTATTTAAACTATGTTTCATTTCAAATCAATCATCATTTTTATAAAAACTATTTATTCTCTTATTTGATGATTCATTGTTCTTATGAACAACCTGATTGTGAAAGTGTGTAAACCCAAAGTAAATCAGCAACTTCTCCTGTTGACTGGTGTATCGTATCCGCAACCTCAGTGTGACCTATCGATCCATCTATCTATCCATAAACTGTCATTTATTCATTCATCCCAAAAGAAACCATCTATCATCTGTCTTTTTTCATCCAACCAAAATCAGAGTGGAGTATCCTAGGGAGGGTTTCATCAATTTCATAGACAGAGAATTTTACCTCGGCATATGACGGTGGTTTCACGCAGAGTAAGATTCCAGGAATGTAAGGCAGTATGTCTGGCGAGTTTCCTCCTCCAAGCGATACTATATCATCTGTTCAAACCAAAAATACCATGTTCAGACACTAAACCACGCTGACTTGTATGAGATTTATACAAGAGAATGAATTTTGAGATTGCCAGGAGAATAACTACAGTTTGATATCTTAATCAACGGTGTAGATCATTTCTGGCGCTTGGTGAAGACGCACGGTTATAGTTTTAAAACTGAGTCAATTGATTTTGAATCGAACCGGGCCTGGATTTTTCGCCTAAACCGTACCTGACCTGCATTTCCTACCAATTATTTTAAAAACTGGTTCAATTTATCTCGATTTGAACCGGTCCTATCGGTTATATTCTTCCACGTTGTCAGAAAAAAATTATATATCTTTTCCCACTTAAGCCAAACCGGTCTTGTATTTTCTATACAATGTCGATCGTGTCTTCTTTCACAGGCCAAACCACTCAACGTCTTCCTGGTAAAAAGATTTCTTCAATCCGATGCAAATTATTTGTTTGATCGAAATCGAAACCCCTTGTCTAAAATCAGCCAGCTTTTAAACAGTAGGAGCATTATGACTCTTTTTGTTGTTAAAAGATGAAATTTTAGTTCTTGCTATTCTTTTAGTTTTCAATATCTTTCACTGAAAACTTTACATTTGTTTAGTTTGATAAACATCAAGTTTTGATTTATTACACTGAAACTGAATTTTAAACTACATGACAAACACACAGTTTTTAATTGTTAAACTGGTGTAATGAACCTTTGGCTTTCTATTGGTTTTCTCAAACTTGCTCTTTATTCTTTCATATCTCTGTAATACTCACTGATCCATTTCTCTATAATGGCCACCTCTTGCCTCCTCTGCTCTTTCAGCCACTCCGGGTCTCCTTTCGTAGCAGCCCTGAGATCCGCATGGTGAGCACCTGTTTCATTCAAACAATGTTAAGTTTCAATTTTTCTCAACACCACCATTTGACAGAAGAATGTTACCTTTCTTGGTTACAAGCGCGATAATGCTGCTCGAAATGTTCTTCAGTACCCTAAAAATATATGACAAAAAAAATCAATATGTTAAGATCCAAATCCAATAAAAGTTTTTAACATCATGAAGTACTACTACTTACCCTCCACGGCTCCAAGGATCCTGCATTCCATTCGAGAATATGATGTTGCTTCCAAATCTCTTCAACACTGACTCTATTCTCTACAAACACATAACCAATAACCTCAATTTATTGAAATTAATCCAGTGGACGAGAAGAACACAATACAAAACTAACCTTCCCACCAAACTCTGTGGTGATCCAATGTGGCCGAGGCTTGACTCCGTATTTACTCATGCATTGTTCTTCAAATGCCTCATAGTCATTTTCGTACGGTGGGAACATGCTCTGGTTCGAGCAGCTCATTGGCATCACCATCTCCGTACACGCCTGTTTCCACTCAGTGACAACATTATGTTAATTTATAGTTTCATAACATACTCATCTTGTGTTACGCACACTGCAAATTCACTGGAGGAAAGATTTAAAACTTTATTCAATCGTATTTATGAGATTACCTGATAACCCCACCCGTCAAGACCATGATCATCAGTTGGTTGTTCAAGCTCAAAGCATTTTTCTGAACCCGAGTAGTTGTAGTATAAGCTTGCAGCAGCGAAAGCACGGTCAAGATTACTTGATCCTCGAGGGAACCCATCTATTATCTTACACATCTGATGCAAAACTAAACTGGTAAGAGATTACTTGATGACACACTTTGGCATGAAACTATTATTCTCACCTGCTCAACTGGATAACCAGGCAGTGGCGCCATGAAATTAGCTGCGGTCGCATAATTAACCATGGCTGTATATACAAACGCTCCCATCAACCAATCTCTTGCTGAATATATTGAATGAAGGCCTCTGTAGTTACAAGTAAACACTTTTTAGAGAACAAAGAATGGGTTTTACTAAGCTTTAAGCCACAACTTACTTGCAAGTTCTGAACTTTTTGCTGAGTTCTGGCAAGCCATGTTTCATGTTGGAAACTGCCTCTAGCTCTTCCCAGCTTCTTTTGATGACTTTGAAACAATTAATACTAGCATCCTGCTTGTAAAATTGGTTCATAATAAGTTCATTGTAACAACTAACAATACTTTTGTATGAATTTGAATCTGGAAACAGAGCATACAGCACCTTGAAATCCTGAGAAATGGCATCATAGAAGCTGGTCAAGGGCACAATGTTATCGAAATGCAGAATTGGAGCAGAGGATGCTAATGCTCCGATTGCTATGTGGGGATACTTGAGCCTGAACCACGCTGCAAGCACTGAACTCAAGACATAACACACAACAGAACGTAGTTTATGAGGGACTGATAGTTAAATAATTAGAAGTTATTAATTCCATTGAGAGAGGGTGGGTGTGATCTTACTTCCACCATAAGAGCCACCAAAGACAACAACAGGTGATGCCTCGGATGATAGATTCTGCTTCAAACTTCTTATCAGGATTGCATAATCAGCCAACGCCTGCTGAGAGTTCAAGTAACCCAATGTCTCAGCTGACTTATGTGACTTCTTACCAAATGGTGTTGACTCTCCATAGAACCGGTGCTGCAATGATATGCAACCAACACAAAAAAACACTATTATACACATTTTAAATCTCTCATTCTTGAAACCAGACTTGAGATTATGTTCTTACTTCAATGAAGACAAGAAGAGCCCGGAACTTGGGTGCAATATCAGACATGAAACCGGTGTTGGAAGCAAACCAGTCGATGTCTCCTTCATTTCCGGTGTAGACAAAGATGGGGCCACCTTTGCGCCAGAAACGACTGTTGATGAGGTACTTCTGGTGGAAGACTTTGTAGCTCTCTGGTCTGAAACTGAAGTGGTCAAGATTCTGAGGGAAGTAACGAGTCTCAAAAGGCAACTCTGATTTTGACTTGGAGGACTTCCTGTTTTGTCTTAGAGAAGAAAGATGGTGGAAACCTCCTGGAGGATAAGTTGCTTCTGCAAAAATAGTGAAGAACAGGAACAGTAGACACAAACAAGCAGACATGTTTTTTCTCTCTCTCTCACACAAAACAAGAGTAATTCAAATACAAGCAAGAAGTGGGCTTTGGTCTTATGCTTACAAAATTAGTTTTTGCATTCAACAAGTTTTGGTTTCCCGAGTAAACTGTTTTGTCCTTTTCAGAACTTGTGATGATGCTGCCTCTACCTCTCTCTCTCACTCAAGTCTCAAGCATGATGATGACACAAAAGAGAGTAACAATCAACCGAACTTTCCATACAAGTGGCCATAATGATCCAAAACAAAGACAGACTCCACAACAATATTTAGTTAAAATCTATGTTATTGTTGTTATTAGTGATTGTCATGAACAATACTGCCAAAACAAAAAAGGTTGGGGAAAGGTCCCAAGTGAGAAAACCAATGAGGCTATGATGTAAAAATAAAAAAGAAACCACTTTCTTATCTTAAGTTAGTTTCTGATAAGAGTTTTGAAATTAATTGAGACTTTCAACACCAATAACTCCACATAAGACATAGCAGAAGAACCTAGGAAGTCTAAACAGGTTGTTAATCTTGAATATTCCATTAGAAAAGTCACATTCTTTATCAAAGAACAAGATACAGCTCACATCAGTATGTTCTGTCACAACTCACAAAGTTTGAGAAAAAGCTGAACTGAGCACAACCACAAATGCACAAACTTTTTTTACCCAAAGATGAGAACTTTCATTATTGTTTAGGCCCACAATTTAGATACATGTTGTTGCCAAAGAAGAAAATTTTGTAGACTAATAGTTTCAAGGTTCAACATATTTAGAACCTAGACCCTTCTTAGATTATGAAACTGCTTTGACATACTATCTAATGCTTTTTGACATAACACAAATGAGATATGAACACAGTGAACCCTGTAAAGCAAAAATGAGGAAAATTGATTAAGATTAGCGCTCAAGAAGCTCATCATCGCGCTCATGTGGCTCGAATCGAACACATAGTTGAAGATCATTGGCTCCGCTTCCACCAGATGGTAACGACATTGAGACCATAGGCACTTCCGGGAGGGCAAAGCACAGATTCAGAGAGGTTTCTATGTGAAAGAGAAGAAATCTTAACCGATGTAACACAATGTATCTGAACATCACTTCTGATTAGGCCGAGATGAACCGTCACAAACCGGAATAAACCGAGTTGACCGACTTGTTGATTTAAGTACTCTTTTCTTGGTCAACGGTAGGGCTGGACAAAAAACCCGAATCCGAAGAACCGAACCGAACCCGATCCAAAAAAATAGTACCGAACCCGAACTGAAATTAATTAAATATCCGAACGGGTTCAAAATTTTGTTATCCAGAAAACCGAAACCGAACCTGATGCGACCCAAATCATCAGCTATGTCTCAACGAGGAGCTTAAGGTACGAACCAGCTAAGCAACTGATCATAGCTTGGCTTAATGGGTATTTTATGGGCCTTATCGGTTTGATCCATGAAGTTCTAGAACAAGAGAGGCTAATGGGCTTGATGCAGAACGTGGAGGCCTTATGTTCAATAAAAAAATCAGGGTTTGGATTTGTCCAAGAAAGGCCCACCAAGAAAATACAAGCCATGGTCGTATAATATATCAATCTGACGGTAATTCCGAGATCTTCAACCATGCAAAAGGACGGAACCACTCGAAGAGTTCTGCGACCAAAAGTTTCAATATTTGGTCAACAGTCTTGGTCTTTGGTCAAATCAATATTCCTAGTCAAATCTTTATGACTTTAAGAGCTCTATAGTTTCTAGGATTGACTAGAATATTTATTTCTTCCACAGTCTATTATATAAAGGCTTGCTATTGTATTGTTTTAATCATTCAACATTTTAAGAAAAACATTTCCTTTTAACTTGTTGAATCATTTGTTCTTCATCGAACATCTTATCTTTTGAGTGGTCGGAGTGTGTCATATCTTCGGGCTTAGAAGTTGGTAGTATCAAGAGATTTTCCGCACATCTTGTGTCACCATTCGATCCACATCCCTTGATCGTTTGTGCTTTCTAGCTCATTCGGTGCAAGGTTTATCCAATCCACCAACCTTAGAGTGATCCTTCAATTTAGGGCGTATCAGAACCCGACCCGAACCGAAGTATTTCGGGTACCCGAATGTATCCGAAATAGATTTATATATCTAAATATATTAATTACTTTTATATTTAATGTATATTAAAACATCCAAAATATATAAGATACTTTTAAGTTGTCTAAAATACTTGAAAATATATACAAATAGTCAAAAATAAATGTCTAAAATAGCTAAAATATACTCAAAACACCAAAAGCACTTGAAATATCTACTGATTCTCTATCAAAATATTCAAACCAAACCAATTTATATGTTAAATTTAGGTATTATGACATATATTATTCAAATTTATATGTAATATAGTATTTTATTTACAGATTTTGAGAAATTTAAACTATATATTGAATTTTAAAATTTTAAAAAACATTTAAATGGGTTATCGGAACCCGAACCGAACCCGCAAAGATCCGAACCAAACCCGAACTGAAATTTAGAAATACCCGAATGGGACAGAAATCTTTAACACCGAAAACCCAAAACTTGAATAAACCTGAACCGAACCCGAATGGGTACCCGAACGCCCACCCCTAGTCAACAGATAGATTTACTCTCACTCCGTTCTTTTTCTTATAAGAAACATAATTTATTTTTCCAATTCTTTTTCTTATCTTTTAGTTTATACTAGGTGATAACCCGCGCCCTGCGCGGAGTAAATAGATTTCAAAATATTATCACTTTTAATTTGTAGACATAATAAAAGTTAGGACTTTTTGCAAAAGTGACTCAAAACTTGGAGTCAAACAGAAAACTAATCTTTTCTTTTGACTCCTTTTTTTTTTTGAGATTTTAACCCCACACCTGCATTTTATCTACGAAAATGCCATTAACATTTTTTTTTTTCGAAAATGGCTTCTTTACTGTCTCAACCTCATCTTCTTCAAGTATTTACAATATTGCCACTGCAATGAATAGTGGCAACAACCTTGTACGAACTGTTTGGAGCTTTTAATGCCCTTTAATGCACGTAAATCTCTTTACACTCTCTCTGTTTCAATTGTTATGAACTAAAAACAACATTTCTTTCACTTTCTCTCTATATTCATCCAAAAAACTCAAGCTTTTGATTCAAAATATGGGCTATGGTTGACAGAGCCATATTTCTTTCGTTTTGACTTACGGTTGCTTTCGTTTGAGGTTCTGGGTGGTTGGAGAAGACCCTGTGTGCAAACGAAGTCATCTCACCTAGTTTAAGGTACGAATTTGAATTTTTTTTCAAGATCTGTTCGCGTAGAAGACTTACTAGTAAGTCATCTGTATGTAGAAGACTTACTGATGAGTCTTCTGGTCAAACGGACGACTTAAATTAAGTCGTCCAGCTTTGTTTGTTAAAAAAAACACTCCAGACGACTTATATATAAGTCGTCTACGAGAAACGGGCTAGTTTTGCATTTGACCGAATCGTGTCAGATCTTTGACTATTTCTGGACGACTTATAATTCAGTCGTCTCTGGGAAAGTTAAAATTTCAATATTTTATGAAAACTTGACGACTTACGTGTAAGTCGTCCTAGGTTAGTTTTGTAATTGAAAAATAAAACTTCATAATTTAACTTTAACCAGACGACTTAATATAAAGTCGTCCCTCCAGAAGACTTAATTTAAAGTCGTCCGGGGAAAGCAAAGTCGTCCAGAATTTTTCCCAATTTTCTGGTCAAACCTTGCTTATCCCGGACGACCTTAAATTAAGTCGTTTAGCTGGACGACTTTCATCTAAGTCGTCTGGAGAAAGTTAAATTTCAAGTTTTATTTTTCAATTACAAAACTAACCTAGGACGACTTACACGTAAGTCGTCAAGTTTTCATAAAATATTGAAATTTTAACTTTCCCAGAGACGACTGAATTATAAGTCGTCCAGAAATAGTCAAAGATCTGACACGATTCGGTCAAATGCAAAACTAGCCCGTTTCTCGTAGACGACTTATATATAAGTCGTCTGAAGTTTTTTTTTTAACAAACAAAGCCGGACGACTTAGAATTAAGTCGTCCCTTTTAATTTTCAATTGCAAAAGTGACCTCTTTAGACGACTTACCTTTAAGTCTTCTGGACGACTTAATGCTAAGTCGTCTGCGGCAATGTTTATTGAACTTCTTCATTTTCTCTATGTTTACTAATGTGTTTTATTTTGAATATTTGCAGATGATTTTTCAGTTACATGCAGTGTATGGAGAATGGTTGTTGAGAGATTTCCGTTGGGATTTTGTGGTTGATGATCTCAAAGGAGCAAGATTGTTTTTATTGAATGAAGATTCAACACATGCTGAACTTGTTGCAATGGCTCAAGAAGATTATAACCTGGACATGAGAACAGTGAGTGTGGAGATTAGCTACTCATTACCAGCAGAAATGATGATGGCTCCAGGCAGTCTTCCCATTCATGTTACAAGTGATAGACAAGTTCGAAACTTGCTGGAGATACTCAAAACCCATAGAGTATGTCTTTGTGTATCAAGCCGCAGCAAGGTCGAAACGGTTTCAGAGAAAAGGGATATTGATGAAGCTGGTGAATGGGAAAAAGATGTTGGTGATAATGATGAAGCTGGTGAATGGGAAGAAGATGTTGGTGATGATGATGAAGCTGGTGAATGGGAAGAAGATGTTGGTGATGATGATGAAGCTGATGAATGTTTTGAAGATGTTGGTGATAATGAGTTTGTTGAAGATGAAAATCAAGATGGGGAGGAGGAAAATGGGGAGGAGGATGCTGATAATTCTATTGTTGGTGAAACGGATCAGAATGGTGGGGATTACAGTCTTTATGGAAAGGTTCCAGATGAGGACGAGGAAGATGATGATAATATTTGTTTTGAAGAAATCCAAAAGACATATGCTAAGACAAATGCTATTGAAGGAGGAAAATCGAATGGTACCAGTATCTATGTCAACCAGAGTTTTGTTAGCAAGGGTGCACTGCTTTCAGAGCTGCGGTTGGCAGCAGTGAGGGGTAAGTTTTCTTTCAGATTATACAAATCAACGAAAACTCTCGTTGTGGCAACATGTCGGGTTAGCTATTGTGGATGGAAGGTCAGAGCGAGTGTCAAACATGGGACAAACACGTTTTGGGTAACAAAGTATGTGGAAAAACATTTATGCTCAGCGGGAGACCGAATCGCTCAGCGGAGACACTGTACTCCGAAGTATGTAGGTAGTCTTTTCATTGATCGTGTTGGAATCATTGATGGGATAACTCCGCAGCATATCACTGATGCAATGAGGAACATGTTTGGCATGGCGCTTGATTACACCACTTCATACAGAGCACTGTTATATGCACAAAGATTGGTGAGAGGATCAGCAGAAGAAGGGTATTCGCGTCTGGCATCATATCTCGAGCAAATCTCCATTGCAAATCCTGATTCTATCACGGCGATAGAACTTGATTCTATGAAAAGATTTAAGTATCTATTTCTCTCTTTTGGAGCTTCTATCAAAGGTTTTAAGTATCAGAGAAGGGTCATTGTGGTGGATGGAACTCACCTAAGTGGAAAGTATGGAGGAACTATGTTAGTTGCAGCCGCACAAGATGGCAATTTTCAGATATTCCCATTGGCTTTTGGGATCGTGGATGAGGAAGATGTACCTTCTTGGGAATGGTTTTTCACAAAATTGGCTAGTTGTATATCTCATGACAAGCCTCTGGTGATAGTCTCCGACCGGCACAAGGCCATTAAAAGTGCGTGTGATAAGGTGTTTCCTTGGGCAACCCGAGGAATATGTTATTATCACCTTCAAGATAACATTGTCAAAAAGTTTAAAGGGAAACATCTCATGTACTTGGTGAAAGGGGCTGCTTATGCTCACACGGTTTACGATTTTGACCGGTACATGGCTGAGATACGGAGTGCAAACCCGGAACTTGCAACGTATTTGGAGAAAGCCGACGTCAGGCTATGGTCAAGGGTTTATTGTAAGGGGAACAGGTTCAACATAAAAACAAGCAACATTGCTGAATCTATTAATTCCGCACTGAAGCGAGCAAGAGGATTTCCGATTACGTTCCTGCTGGAGTTCATAAGGCAGAAGTTAGGAAAATGGTATTGGAAAAGGAGACAAGATGCTTTGAGTCTCACAACTGAACATAGCGGGGGTGTTGAATACTTGCTTGCTGTTCGAGAAGAGATAGCGGATACGATGACGGTCGAACCAATTGATGGATGGCATTTCTTTGTCAAAGGTGGCAAAATGGACTGTGTGGTTGATTTGGAACATGCAAAGTGTGATTGTGGTGTCTATGGAGTGGAGAAAATACCTTGCTCTCATGCTATAGCTGCTGGAACACATGCTGGTTTGCATATCTCCACACTTGTATGTCCACTGTACTCAAAGAATTATCTGTATGCAGGATACTCAGAGAATATATATCCTATCGTGTCACAACATATTGAGGAACGAGAATGCTTTCCTCCAGAACTAAAGCGTGGTCGGGGGAGACCGAAGAAATCAAGATGGCAATCTTGGTTGGAGCTATCTAGGATGAGAGGACACAAACCCAGGAAGAAACACAGGGCACAGAGATGCTCAAACTGCAAGGAAACTGGCCATACGAAACCACAATGTACACAACCAGTTGACTAGTTGTCCAGACGACCTAAATTTAAGTCGTCCAGTCTTGATTACCCGTCCAGACGACTAAATTTTTAGTCGTCCAGTGTATTTTATTTTTAGACGACCTTCTACTAAGTCGTCCAGTGTATTTTATTTTTAGACGACCTTCTACTATCGCTTCAAGTGTATTTTATTTTTAGACTACCTTCTACTATCCCTTCAAGTATTTTATTTTTAAACTACCTTCTACTATCCCTTCAATTGTATTTTATTTTTAGACTACCTTCTACTAAGTCGTCCAGTGTATTTTATTTTTAGAAGTCCAGTGTAAGTCGTCCAGTGTATTTTATTTTTAGAAGTCCAGTGTAAGTCGTCCAGTTGGAAAACCTTCCAGACGACTTATAATAAGTCGTCCAAACCTTCTAGACGACTTATTTGTAAGTCGTCCAGTTGGAAAACCTTCCAGACGACTTATAATAAGTCGTCCAAACCTTCTAGACGACTTATTTGTAAGTCGTCCAGTTGGAAAACCTTCCAGACGACTTATAATAAGTCGTCCAAACCTTCTAGACGACTTATTTGTAAGTCGTCCAGTTGGAAAACCTTCCAGACGACTTATTTCTTCCAGACAACTTATATATTTACAAATCTATACAAAGACAAGCTGAAATACAAATACTTCGCTCATTAAAAAATCATGTTCAAATACAAAGACAAGTTCAAATACAAACACAAATCTAATCATACATGCCCACGAACTTATCACCATCCACATTTTCTTTCAAATGCTGATCAACAAGCTCCTTCCATATATCCACCGCCATATTATCCCTCATTTTCTTCGCGTTGCACCTATCAAAGTCTTTAGGGTCAAAGGAGACCCCAAGAGCATGACATTCAATGTACTTTACAGCGTACACGCCACAATCACCATTGTTGGCCGTGGGTACACCTTTCAGCGGTCTCTCATATGTGTATGGCTCCAACCCGTATTTGACCCGTATTTCGTCGGTGGCTGCGCACTCAACAAGCAGATAAGGGACCATCTGGAGAAAAGGCTCCATTATCGCATCCCATGCGTCTGGTACACTAGATGAAGGTATGCTGTCCCAGACGACTATGTGCCTCTTAGGGATCGATATCCAAATAGCAACCCAATGCTTGTCGTTCAAGTTCACTGGCGCATAGATATCATCAATGTCCTCCCCCCACTTCTTGTTTGATTGGCAAAATGAAGGTATTGATCCGTCATAAAAATTCGACGCCCCACCAGG
This sequence comes from Brassica napus, assembly GCF_020379485.1. Lineage (NCBI taxonomy): Eukaryota > Viridiplantae > Streptophyta > Magnoliopsida > Brassicales > Brassicaceae > Brassica > Brassica napus. The sequence goes on along the minus strand of NC_063447.1, from coordinate 49,931,429 downwards.
TAGAACTCTTCCTTAACCTTTGTGATCAGGTTCCGATGTTTTGAAGAGCTGATACTGCTCTCTCCAAGACTGGGAAAAGTTGTGATCCAGGAAGCACATTCGCTCGCTCCTGAAAGCTTGTGGGTTCTCCTGATACCTCTGCCTTAGCACATTAATCCAAGCATCTATATGCTGCATATTAAATATAACAAGTTAGAAGTTACCAGACGACTTAAATAAAAGTCGTCTACGTGGTCGATTTATCTTTAAGTCGTCTGGAAAGTAGTCTACTTGGACGACTTTGTAGACGACTTAAATCGTGTGCAGAAGACTTACGCAGTCTTCCAGCCATTCTCTGGCTGTCCGGAGGAAGTGGTACCACCTTGTTGGTGATGTACGTGGTTTGTCCTCGGTCTTAGTTGAATAATGACTGCAAACAAAAAAGCAATCAGTTTTGGACGACTAAATCAAGCTATTATGGGTAAAGCAATCACTTACGGATCAGTTTTCAACCAATCAGCGAGTTCCTTCAACTTATCTTTGTTTACTGGCGGAAATGGATTATAGGCTGCCACTTTATCTTTTTTTTTCTCTGCCGTATAAGGAGATCTCACAGTGGGAGCAGGTTTCTTCGCTCGTCTACTCTTTGCACGCTTGTCCAATACAACCAGACTCGGTTCTGAAACTGGATCGCTTGGCTCGGTGGAAGCGAGGCTCGGTTGTTGATCGGTGGAAGCGAGGCTCGGTTTTTGATCGGTGGAAGCGAGGCTCGGTTGGTGATCGGTGGAAGTGACAGCAACAATCTCTTTGGAGGTGACACCATCTGCTTTATCCTCCGGCAAGATCTTATATACCGAGTTCGCCTCGGTTGCTGTATCCTCCGGCAACCATCTCTGCAATAAAAGTTGCACACAAGTTAACCCTGGACGACTTAAATAAAAGTTGTCTGGACGACTAGTTGACCCTGGACGACTTAAATATAAATCGTCTGGACGACTAGTTGACCCTGGACGACTTAAAATTAAGTCTTCCGTGGTCAACTAGTCATCCAGACAACTTACGTTTAAGTCGTCCAGGGTCAACTAGTCGTCCAGACAACTTTTACAGTCGTCTGGACAACTAGTTAACCCTGGATTTGATACTAACCTCTTTGATTTGAGGAGGCTGTTTCTTTTGAGGAGGAGGCTGTTTCTTTTGAGGAGGAGGAGGCTGCTGTTTGGTTTGATGAGGAGGAGGCTGGTTACTAACCACGGTTTCATTGGCATGAGGGGTAGCCTGTTTGTTACTACCCCCGGTTTCTTTGGCAAGAGGGGTAGGCTGTTTATCTTGAGGGGTAGCCTGATTGGTTAGAGGTGGAGGGGTAGCCTGATTGGTGACACCAACCTTCTTCTCCACAGCTTCCAATCTATCGGACTACTTCCTAAACTCCCTGATGCACTTCTTAAACCCTTCTTTCATGCAGTCAGCTACGCCCTTGAACATAATTTCCAAATCCTCTCTGGTCAGCCCTCTAGCCTCTTCTCTAGCCTCTTCACTAGCCACTTTAGGAGCCACTTTACGAGCTTTCTTCTGAGGTCTTGGATTGTCTTCCTCCTCCTCCTCCTCCTCCTCCAACACAACCATCTCTTTGGCTTTCTTCGATGGAGTCACAACCTTAGGTTTTGTATAGACCTTAGTACCAGTGACTTCCCAGCAATCCATGGTCCACTTCCACGGTCTCCGCTCATACATGACTTTAATGATGTTCTCCGCGGGCAGGTCCTCAACATCAGAGTCCCATTTTGGCCACATTTCACTAATGTCCTTCTCAACAAAGTTGATCACGCGGGTCTGCAGTAAATAGAAGAATCGAGTTAGATATCTGAAAAAAAATACTAAATAGACGACTTAATTATAAGTCGTCTACAAACAGACGACTTATAATAAGTCGTCTAATAAGTCGTCCAGCTGGAAGACTTTCCAGACGACTTAATTAAGTCGTCCGATAAGTCGTCCAGCTGGGAAGACTTTCCAGACGACTTAATTAAGTCGTCCGATAAGTCGTCCAGCTGGGAAGACTTTCCACATGACTTAATTAAGTCGTCCGATAAGTCGTCCAGCTGGACGACCTTCCAGACGACTTATTATAAGTCGTCTGCGCAGTCTTTTGGATTGAAGTAAATACCTGACTCAAGATAGCAGCTTTCATTGATCTGCGGCCTCTGCTGCCCTCGTAAGCCAGTATCGGTGGAGACGGACTGTCTGCTCTGGGACCACCAATACTAGCACCCAATTCCGGCATAGCTGTGTACGCCCAGACCTGAAGAACTTGTATAAACCCATCCACGGTGTAACAGCCAGTAATTTCTTTGTTCCACAAAGAGTCCATCAGCACCTTAAACGCGACTCTCCCCCATGGATAATTCTCAAACCGTTCTAAATCCATCACTAGCCTTGCCAGAGTAGATCGTGTAGCGGTTGAAAACTTTCTCCCTTCAATGAATCCAGTGAAGATGGAGAGGTACGCGAGCCGCTTGCGATCTTCCCTGGACCAATCCCCGCATCTCTTCAGTGCTGCTATTATCTGATCAGTAGTTGGCCCAGCTTCCAGATGAACTCCCAGCATCCCCCAGAAAGAAACCATCTCTTGGGTAACGTCACATTTTGGTGTCTCAAGGTCCTCGATGTACTCGCAGTTTAGACCAGTGAGGTTTTCAAACTCTAACAGTGAAAACCTCAAAGGTTCTGGACCAACGAGAGACCACATCTCATACTTCTTCTTAATGTCCAGCTTGAAACTGAGCATGTAGTGAACCAGCCTTGAAGCCCAACCAAATCCCTGCTCCTTGAACTTGATGAAAACTCCCAAACTCGACTCCTTGAACTCTTCAAATTCGTCATCAGTAAGAGCTTCCCTAAGAGCAGTATGCAACTTGCTGTTATCCGTATGATACAAAATGCTATTGTGGGCTTCTGGCTCTTCCCCTGATGTGTATAACCTACGGGGGAGTTCTGGAATATCCATCCTTTTTGTCTGCAAAATAATCAAAGACAACAATATAAGTCCAGACGACTTAGTAGACGACTTATAATTAAGTCGTCTGGAAAGTCGTCTGGAAAGTCTTCCAAATGGACGACTTATATTTAAGTCATCTACTAAGTCGTCCAGTTAGAAGACTTTCCAGACGACTTAAATTACTTACAAGTCTTCCAGTACAAAGCGGACCTGATTAGTCGCAGAAGGAGTTGGAGTACTCGTCATTGCGGTTATAGATCTGAAAAAATAAACGTGAAACGGTGAGAATGAGTAAATTGATAGAGACAACGTTTTATGTTCATCTTTTCCTCGAGATTGATGACTTACCGGCGTTAGGGTTTACAGAGAAACGGCGCTAAGGTTTACAGAGAAGAAGCGGCAGCGCTAGGGTTTAGAAGAAGCGGCGGCGCTAGTGTTTAGAGGAAGCGGCGGTGAGAACGTTGGTGACCACGGTGGCGAGGGCGACGGTTTATTCGGAAATAGTGGAAGCGGCAGCACTAGGGTTTAGAGGAATCGGCGGCGCTAGGGTTTAGAGGAATCGGCGGCGCTAGGGTTTAGAGGAATCGGCGGCGCTAGGGTTAGAAGAAGCTGTGGCGACAACGGTGAGAATGAAGTGAGATAGATAGCCGACGTTGAGAACGATGGTTTGTTCGGAAATCGTGGGAATTCGAAATCGCCTTTGAGAGAGAACTGTTAGGGTTTCTGAATTTCGCGAAAAATGAAACAAAAAAAAAAAAATCACCTTATATATTGGGTAAATAATCCGGTTAGCTTTAAAAGTACATTGGTAAACTTTAAGGTTTGGTCCAGTTTAGACGACTTATTCTGGCTGATAATGTACAACAGACGACTTAATATTTAGTCGTCTGTTTTCAGACGACAAAATATTAAGTCGTCCTAGACCCTAAAATGAACCCCTAAACTAAAATGACTAGATTAACTAACTAACCACGTTATAAAATCAAATTATACTTAAATAGTGTTTACTATACACAGAAATGAACACGCATAAGTAATTTTAAAAATTTTCAAAAACGGTTTTAATGCTTTCCAAAATCTAACCCTAAGAACACATACAATACTACAACATATGTTGATGAAACATAAACTAAAGAATATCATGACTCACTACTTTCACTCATCTATGCTGAAAACAATTGAAATTTGTTATATCTTAATTTATACCTCCTAAGACATATGTTAATTACATAATTCCCATTTTTCAATTATCAAAATATTTTTTACAAAATTTTTAAATTATGTTTAAGACTAACTGTCCAGACGACTTTCAGTTAAGTCGTCTGGACGACTTATTTTCAAGTCGTCTAAACAGACGACTTGCGAGGGGTAGAAACGTAAAAAAAATTCCGTTTTTTTGTTTGGTCACAAGGGGATAGTTGTAATTTCAATAGCCTTTTAGGTTACTTTTGCCTTTGACCCAAGTTAGGGTATTGTTTTGGGTTTGACTCCAAGTTTTGAGTCACACTTGGCAATTCTCCCTAAAAGTTAATGTCATAGCAAGAAATACTATATGTTATAAAGTAAGGGTTAGACGAAATTTAGTATGTCAATCTAAATTAAGCTGCGGAATTTTTGTTTAAAAATTGTATATTTGTTTGCCTAAAATAAATTATAAATATAAAATAAAACTAAACATAAGCAATAGACTAATAAAATATAAAAGAAACAATGTCTTGAATGGTTTCAAATCGGAAACAGAGTTAAAACCAGCCATTTGATTGCTTGAGAGAATGTTTTGATATGAGCAAAGTCGAGAAGAAAGGTGTGGTGAGTTTTCTGAATTATAGAAGCCGTATATTTATACTAAAAGGAATCGCCATGTGGTCATATGGATTCAAAATAATGGCTGTAACTAAATCAAATATTACACATAACTTGCGCTCCAATCTTAGTCGAGAATTACTTTAATATTGTAAATAGTTAATGCAAACTTCCTTTTATCAATCGCAATTGAACAAATTCAAGAAAGTTCACGATTATTAATTGATTATAATAATTTGAACCTTAATCTACGTTCCTTATATACAAAAGTCAAGTCCTCGCAAATCACGTATTATTACCATCAATTTACCAAATTTGTAATTTAAAAATATATCAAAGTTATTAGAAGTTTCCTTTTTCCCAATCATCAATCAATTTCGTCCTTGCAAATCACGTTTGAATCATGGGCAATTTGCTCCGCCATTATTTGCATTATGCAAGCTGGCGTTAAAATCTTAATTACGATAGATCACCTAAGGTAAGTTTTTATAATTGTATGCCAGAAAATCGTATTGTACCTTAGTTTCTACAATCGCAAGGCGGGGATCATCTAACAATTTAATGAAACGGGGCAAGTATATACCATATGCATGGTTCTTCTGTTTCACTATTTTAAGAAAAAAAAGTTTTTCTCTTGATATATTTTTAAGAGAACAAATATTTTTTTCGCATTTTTAAGAAAATCAATCACTTGAGCACGTATTGATCATCAAATACTTTTTAGGATTTTTCAGAAAACAAACTTTGATTGATAATCGCACATTAACTTTTTCGCATCTATATTCATTTTGAATAAAAAATTAGACCACTACGTATGTCTGTAATGTTTTTGTATTGAAACAAATTAATGAAAAAACTTCAGTCAAGGTAATTAACATAATTTTAAAATATTTGATGTAATACGTAGAACTTCGATTAAGGTAACTAACGCAAGAAATAAATGATAAGGTTTGATGTAATACGTATCAACATATATATGTGACAAATGTAGACAAAACTAAGGTAATTATAAAATTTTGATCAATGGCATGATGTGTAATTACTCTAGTTAACAAAGGGGTTTAAATAGAATAGGTGAGGAAGCTTGTGGAGTTGCCACGTAAGAAATGGCACACTTGTAATAAACACATGAACTAAAGGTTATTTATTTTTAATGCTCTTCAAATAATAAAAAAAGGATTAAATTTAATTGTGGATATAAATAACCTTTAAATTTCAAAAAAAATCTTTAAAATAAAGTTTGGGTTAACCAAAGTGGAGGATAACAACATACATAATAAAAACTTAAGTTCGGTGGTCCTCTATGAGAATAGTATGAAATAACTTGTTGGAGAACCAAAAATGGATATCATGACAAAAGATTGTGGACTGAGTAGTTCTTATATATTTCTTCTCTAAATTTCGCATAAGGATCTCGTTGTCGCCTTCAAAAATGATTCGAGTCATATCCTATGAATTTAGTAGTTTGAATTGCCATTAAATATGCTTTTTCCTTATGCTTCAAGAGCAGCATACGCTTCTCCAAGAGTTACAAAACCTCAATATGTTGGAACTCTAAGAGTATCACTATGCCAATTCAACCAACAGCCACTCGTCTCTTTTGATTATCATGACCGCTTAGAAATTACACTTACACACACCTGATGGAGGGTGTGTCCACTATGACATACATAATGAATGTAATGAAATATGCTCAGCCATCGCATCGTCCTGACCAAATACAGTAATTGCCAACATCCAGTCACAAGCGATATATATTTCAGCGGAGAGGGTATATGTTTCTTCAAAATGAGATTGTTGTGTGATTTCCGAATCCGCCACAATAGCCACTAAGGAAGTAGCTGTGCTTGGACAGCTGTCTCAATGTCCAAGGATATTAACTATAGGGCAAATATTTGTTTCCAAAATCAGTTGAAGGCTCAGCTGGTAGAGTGTTGGACATGCACCAAGTTTCCTGAGAAATTGGACATTCGAAGAGGAGATCGATGATTGTTTCTACCGAAAAACAACATCGTTGGCAAGTAGTATCCATATGAATACTTTGGGATTAAGTCTCATAAACGTGCCTAAACACTACACGAAAACATAAGCTTAACAAAGGCGGTTTTCCTCGTGAGTTCGTCGTAAAAAAGGCTTTAAGAGGAATTAGCGAGGAAACACGTTTTCTCGTTACTCGTCCGTCGTAACACATATTTCCTCGCCAATTCGTCGTAACTTAGCGAGGAAAATATTTCGTCGTAAAAACGAAGTACATCATTTCGTCGTAAAGACCACGTAAATATTCCACGTAAGGAGGTCGCTATATTTCCTCGTAAATACCTCGAAACGTGTTCCTCGTAAACTACACGTAAATACCTCGAAAGTGTTTCCTCGCAAAATACACGTAACTACCACGAAAGTATTTCCTCGTAAAATACTCGTTTATCTTTCCTCATCATTTCCTCGTAAATGTTTCCTCGTAAAATACTCGTTTATTTTTTCTCGTCATTTCCTCGTAAAGTTTCCACGTAAATAGGTCGTAAATTAGCTACGAATTTACTTTGTTTTTTTTATTTTACAGAATTTAAAAATATAATTAAAAAAATAATTAAAATTATTTAATTTATTAATAAAATTATAATTTAAAATAAAAATCAAATCAATACGAATATATTTTATATATAAATAAGTTTTCAATTTATAATACAACAACCGGAAAAAAAGAACTAAGGGTCGTTCATCGTCTGGTAGAATTCCTCACTCCTCCTCGCAACATCCGCCTCGTTATGTGTGTCGGATGACTCGCCTGGAATGGGATGTTGTTGTCGCATGTTCCTCAACATGGACTCCCATTCCGGATTTGTGGCCGCTATAACGTCCAAGAAGCCCTCGACTCCACCCATACGAGCTTTTGTCGAGGCCAACTCGTTACGCAGCTCAGTGACTTCATCATCGCGTCGCTGACCATAAGACGATGTCGCTCTCGGAACATCGTTGACGGAACCAATCCCTAACGTCCGTCCCTTTTTTTTAGGGATAACCTTAAAAACAAAAAATAAATATTGTTAGTAAAACTTTAAAGTTAAATTTATTGAATAATAAAAAATTAAAATTTTAGAAAATTTACCTCCTCGTAAATCTTATCCACTTCAAGTGTGGATAGGGTGACGGGTAATCCATCGGTAGACTGCTGGGTCAGCTGGGTCTGGCGGTCTTCAATCCGAGCAACCACGTCGTTGTAGATTTGCTCGGACTTGCCATCTACAAATACGTCCGCCTTGTTCTTGTGGGTCCTCTCGTAAAGTTCCATAAGAGACGGGAGATGTCCCATCTCTTTGGCCTAAAAAACATTTAAGAAAGTTAGAATAAAAATATATATATTAAAAAATTTATTTAATAAAATATTTAATTACCATTTCCATACGGACACCGGCGTGGGGTTTTTGGCCCGTAGTGTGAAGCATCGGCCCGTTCCCGTGCTCATCGATAGTGTTACGGGAGTTAGAGCAAGACTGAGCAATTCTAATGGAATCAGGAAGACGCCAATAATGGATGAGGCCATCCCACACATCCGTGGTGAGCTCAGCGGGTTTGCCACGCTCATACCCCTTCACGATCTAGTCACCCTTCCAGTTGGAGACCGTGTCCAACAAGCGAACTTTCGCCTTCGCGTAAAACGCTTTCCTCACCCTCTCAGTGACCCCCAAGGCCCAATGATATTTTTGCTGTGGAAAAAATTAAATAAATAATTAGTTTTCTTAAAAGAAATATATATAAATCATGAAAAAATTTTAATATATATAATTAATTAATAGAAACTTACAGCGTAAATTTTGAACCACGTCTTTCTGACGTAGTGAGGCGTCTTACTCCAGTTTGGATGTGGCATGGAAAAGTAATCTTTGATCGTGTCGGTTACGTCCGATGCAAGACATCCGTCAACCCCCCACCTGAAAAAAGCAAATTAAAAATATAAATTATTTTTTAATGTTATAAATGAATTTTAAACGAATTAAAAAAAAATTAATGTAACATACCACAAAGTTCCGTCCGGTCGGTCGGGGTCGATGACTGGTAAACCTTCTCTGCTTGGCCGACGGAGAATCTCCTCGACAGTGTACTGAGAGTAAGGAGCACTCGGAGGCACCATCGAATCGGGATGAACATCGGCAGGCATAGGAGGAGCCATCGGAGGAGGCACAGGAGGAGGCATCATCGGAGGAGCCATCGGAGGAGGCACAGGAGGAACCGATGGTGCACTAGAAGAAGGCGACCGAGAGACTCTCTGAGAAGACTGAGTCTCGGGGACAGTCTCCGGACCCGAAGAACCGGGAGCTGAAGAAAACGACGGGTCTAAATGACTACCAGGCTCATGGAACATCTGTCTGTAATGGGGAGTAAGTCTGTTCCTTCGAATCGTCTGGAAAAAAAAAATTAAAATTAACATCAACAGTATAATTCCCTACATTATCCACCTAATCAACACTAATTAACATAAAACCCGTAAACCTATCTAAATTCCCTATACTAACCACCTAATCTATCCTAAACTAATCAAATTAGAGAGGAATTAGAGAGGAAAGAAAGAGTGAGCGCTCGGGAGTATATATAAGATTACTTATCCTCGTTATTTCCTCGTAAAGTTACGAGGAATTACAAAGGCCCGTGTTTAGCTTTACGAGGAATTACAAAGGCCCGTGTTTTATTGTACGAGGAAGTAGCGAGGAATTACAAAGGCCTGTGTTTAGGTTTACGAGTTTTTTACGACGACTAAGTTTACGTGGAATTTACGAGTCAACATTTTACGAGGAATTAGCTAGCTCCGCTTTACTATAAATATCCGCAACTTTCCTTCTCAAACCACACAAACTCACAAATCACACACAAACTCACAAATCTCACAAATCTCACAAATCACACCCTATCTCAAATCACACAACTCAGCAAAATGCTTTTCAAATTAGAAATATTTGAAAAAAAAGGAAGAGAAGAAAGATATTGGAACACATGTGGGCTAGACTTACGTAAGTCTCGCCACATGTGATTCCAATATCTTTCTTCTCTTCTCTTCTTTTTTTTTCTAGTTTTTATTCTACGAAGAATTAGCAAGGCCAGCTTTCTTTTTTTTGGTTACGAGGTATTTACGACGATTTGCGCTTACGTGGAATTAACGAACCCCGCATTCTTTATTTTTATATTTCGTCGTTATTTCCTCGTTGACTTGCGAGTGCCTTACGATGATTTATTCTTACGTAGAATTAACTAGTCCCGCGTTCTTTTTTTTATATTTTGTCATAATATCCACGTTTATTTACGAGGAATTAACGAGTATTATGTTTAAATCCCTAAAATCTGAAATCCCAAACCTCATCTTCCTTATCTTCTACTTCATATATTCCAAACCCCAAACCCATCTACCCTTTAAACTCAATATATTCTTTCACCTCAATCTATTCTTTCCATTCCAAACCCCATTCCTTAACTTATTATCTCAATATCTTATTTATAAAACAAACTCCCACATTACCTTACACAAAATCAAATACATCAATCCGATACATCGACATTCTCGTCATCACTAGAAACATCATCATTTTCATTAAACTCGTCTTCAACAGCTTCCTTTGTGGCATTGTCAGTAAGATCTTCGTACTCGTGATTATGCGGATCAATGAGAAGGATGTCATCAATTTCTTGTTCAGGTTCCTCGACTTCATTTATCTTTTCTTCTTGCAAATGTGGTTCTTCTCCACTGATGATTCGTCCTCGAGGTGTAACTTTGATCACGGCTAACCAATTTATACCCGAATCTCTCATCCGAGGGTATGGAAGGAAGCTAACTTGGTCTGCTTGTGAAGCTAAGATGAAAGGCTCGAATTTGTTGTACCTTCGTCCACCGTTGACAGCAACTACACCGAATTTGTTAAACCAAACACCTCTTTTGACGACGAGGTCGAACCATTCACATTTGAAGAGGACGCATTTCAGCTTCAATATCCCTGGGAATTCGACTTCCATAATCTCCGTCAAGATCCCGTAGAAATCTGTTTCCCCTTTCACACATATTCCATAGTTAATGGTCGCCCGCTGTCTACCATACTCATATGTGTGAAAAGTATAGCCTCGTGTGAAATACATCTGTGATGTGGTGACCTTTACAAGTGGAGATTGAATTACTTCGTGTAGCCACTTAGGATAATCTGCATCGTCGTTATAATCAACTTGCAAAAATAAAGAGAACGTTGAAATACAGATCATGTATGAAAAAATAGTTTGAGTTAATTAATACATGATTCCTCAACCACTTAATAAAGTGTTGATCTTTCCTTTTGTCTACGTCACTTGTGGATATACCATGAAATGTTTCTTCGACTTGAGAAAAAAATAGGCTGTAAAATCACATTTTATATGAATGAATCTCTCGCAATTATATGATTTATACTTATATGTGTTTAGAAGTCTCCATATATGTTACCTTTCAAAATAACGCATCAATGGATCCTCGCAATTGAGTAGAATATAGGTGTGTGCACTATGAGCGTCTTGTTCACTCGACCACCAAACCTCTTTTGACTTCCCTCCGAGTCGCCCAATCTGGCTAAAGAGATCTGGAACACCAGCAACTGCATATGTTGGCGCAACACCACCATCATTATATCTTCTTGGAGCTCTTCTCCGGGTACGTACTTTTGACGCAAAGTAGTACGATGTGAAGTGAGAAATTTCTTCCGTCAAACTTCCAGCAATTATAGAACCTTCAACTTTGGCGAGGTTCCTTGCTTTTCCCTTCAAATATTTCATGGCTCGCTCATACTGATACATCCATCCGTAATGTACAGGTCCACGAAGCAACACCTCATATGGGAGGTGGACAGCTAGATGCTCCATGACGTCAAAAAATCTGGGAGGAAATATCTTCTCCAAGTTGCACAATAAGATGGAAATGTTCTCCTGAAGCTGTTCCACAACTTCTTCTTTAAGAGTATGTGTGCTCAGATCCCTGAAAATGCTCTATTGCCTTTTATATTCCAAAAACAATTAAACACATTGTTAGTCATATATTATTTTGCAAACTAAACCGTTATAAAATTATTGCGCTACAAAACACTACCTGCATGTGCTTCATGTACGTTTGTTGGAAGTAGCTCCGCAAATGAAAATCATGACTCTTCATCCCATAGAACTTTTGACCCTTTTCAACACATCTAGAGAGATTTGAAACATACCCATCGGGGAACTTCACTTCTGATGCCACCCAGTTGAACAACACCAACTTTTTTTTCCTAAGACAATCTGAATATCGGAACTGGAACTTGTCCATTGCTTTTTATATGTAACTCGCTTTTTGAGCAAATATCTGGCAAGTCCAACCTTGATTTTATGTTGTCTTTTGTCTTCCCTGGGACATTCAATATTGTATTCATGATGTTCTCAAAGAAATTCTTCTCTATATGCATCACATCGAGGTTGTGGCGCAGAAGAAGATCCTTCCAATATGGCAACTCCCAAAATATACTCTTCTTGTGCCAGTTGTGATGAACACCGTAAGAATCAGGCATATTTAGAGGGACATGCCAATTACCACCCAATGAACTGTTCGTTAGCTCCGTAGTAGTCGATTTGCGCTTCAATTTGTTCTCCAGTTAGATATGGAGGAGGAGTGTCTCTCACAACCTTTTTGTGCCTAAACAAATTCTTGTTTCTTCGGTACAGATGGCCAATGGGAAAAAATCGACGGTGACAATCAAACCAACTTGTCTTCCTACCATTCTTCAGTTGAAACGCATCTGTCGTTCTATTACTATATGGACAAGCTAATCTCCCATGTGTAGTCCATCCAGACAACATCCCATAGGCAGGAAAGTCACTTATGGTCCACAAAAGCATCGCTCGCATCGTAAAATTCGTCTTCGTTGAACAGTCATACGTCCACACCCTTGTTGACCACAAATCCTTCAACTCTTTTATCAGTGGTCGTAGGAAAACATCCAGGGACCTTTTTGGATGGTTCGGACCAGGTATTAATATGGTCAAGAATAGCAACTCCCGTTGCATGCACATCTCCGGTGGTAGGTTGTATTGCGTAAGAAAGACTAGCCACAATGAATATTGTCTCCCTGACATTCCGAACGGACTAAATCCATATGTGCATATTCCGAGATACACATTTCGGCTATTGCTAGCGAAATCCGGATGTACTTTGTTAAAATGTTTCCAGGCTCTTGCATCTGATGGATAAGTCATCTCACCATCCGTCTGAGTATGCTCGGCATGCCATCTCATCTTTCCAGCTGTCTGCTCTGATTGGTACAATCTTTTCAATCTGTCTGTAATTGGTAGGTACCACATCCTTTGGTACGGTACCCTATTACGTCCCCGTCCTTGCGGCTTGAATCGTGGCTTCTTGCAGAATCGACATTCTTCTAACTTCTCATCATCTCCCCAATAGATCATGCAGTTGTCGATGCAAACATCTATCATCTCCGAAGGCAACCCAAGGCTATAAACCAGTTTCTGAATCTCATAATAAGAATCAGCAGACACATTGTCTTCCGGCAAATACTCTTTAAACAAGTCTGCCCATTCGTTCATGCAACTTTCAGATAGATTGTGATCAGTTTTAATATTCATCATTCTAGCAGCCAACGACAAATTAGAGAGGCCTTCTCTACAACCACTGTAAAGTGGTTGATTTGCCGCGTTTAACATTTCGTAAAAATTTTTTGCATCTATATTAGGTTCTTCGTCTTCATCATGAGCTACGAATGCATCAGCTACCATGTCATGAACCCTATCATAATCTACCATCTCCTCCTGATGGTAACTATGTTCATTATGCAAATGATGATCAACCGGTTCTTCCTGAAAATTGCTATTACTACTACTAGCTTCATTCTGATCATAATTATAACCTTCTCCATGTTGAAACCAGATATAGTAATTTGGCGTGAAACCTCTATTTATTAAATGCTTCCAAACATTTTTACGGTTAGCCAATTTAGAATTGTTGCATTTCTGACAAGGACATAACATCTTACCACTTTCTTGGGCGAGCGGTGTTGAATCTGCTTGATGCATAAATGTCTTCAGCCCCGCAATGTATTCTTTCGTCATTCTCTCGTTAGCATCTCTATGCATATACATCCACTTCCGCAACTCGAAAATATTCCCGGAGCCAGCCATTTTTTTTCTTTCACGTTTTTTTTGTTGGTGTGTTTAAAATGATGTTCAAACATCCCTATTTATAGAAAATTTTCGAATCTGGTAGTTGTAATTTTCCTACGAATTTACGACGAAAATTAGTTAGCTGGCCGAAAAAAAAACGTGTGACAAACAAAGTTGGTGGATTCAAAATTTCGTCGCTAAGTAGACGTAAATTATTTCCTCCTAAAGACCACGCTAAGTTTACGTGGAATGTACGAGGATATACGATTTCCTCGTAAAAGCCACGTCACTTTACATCGACTTTACGACGAAACTGTTTCGTCGTTACTTTACGAGGAAATAACGCTGATTTTATTTTTCCGAGTAATTTTCTCGTAAATTCGACGTAAATTAACGAGGAAAAATATTCTTCGTTAAGCTTATGTTTTCTTGTACTGAAAGCTCCAGATATAATCCTCCAAAGAAAGTGTTAAAGTTTAGGTTGATTAGGCAGCTCACGTACATACCCTTATTTTTATAACAGGATTGCCTCTTGGTGGAGTAACAGCATAAACACATGAATCCATCAGTCGTGCCTAGTAATACAATAATCTGAATGTATATGACCAAAATAGGTTGTTCTGGACCACAACATTTTCTCAGATAAATTTGTTTCAACAATACTCTGCCGGTCTCCGTAAGATACGAAGATAGAGAATTCATTCCAAAATATTGTTAACCAGCATTTATCATTAGATAGATTAGTAGGGATCCAATTATCAGAAAAATAAGAATCCATATATTTCCCATCTACAACATTGAAAAAGAACACCATGCTTAATGATTCAATATTGATGACCATCCATATGATTGTTTACGCTGAGAGGAATCTTGTAATACAAATCCATCCTTATAATATTTTGTTTTGAACATGCGAACGAAGAGTGTGTTAGAATATGTTAGTAGACGCCAAGCTTCTTTTGCCAATAAGGCATTATTGAACTTTTCCAAATCTCGAAAGTCAAAGCCGACATCTTGTTTGGAATTGTAATTTATCCCAATGCAGCTGCTGAAATGAGCAACATATTTTCTCTGATTGCCCTTCTTCAAAACAGGTATGGTCTTTTCTTTACCAACAAAGCACATCTCTTGCCTCCTACTCAGTTTGAGAATAGCATCAGATGATTAAAACCCTACAAGGGAGCCAAACATTGTCTTGATTCTTATAAGCTCGCTTTTCAAGCGTCTATGTATGTCATTTGGAAAAAAAAACTCTCGGTACACAATTTGGTTTGCAGACCCGATCCATCACTAATCTTGAATGTTCAACTTCTCTTAGGGCCAAGCTTGATTCTCTACCGCGAGCTCATAGGAACCGGCCAACAATACTAACCTTTCTCTCTACATGGCTACAATTGTTTAGTAGTTGATTTCTCTGGTTATTTTATTATTATGCAGATCGTGCTGATCTGAGGCTTTCAATACTGTGGGATATTAGGAAACAAGGTTAACATGTAACTTTTTGTAAAATTAATGAAAATTAATTAAAAACATGACTCACTTGAGAAGAAAATAGGTTAATCAAAGTTGCATAGTCACATAATCCAACGAGGCCGGTTGAGAGAGACAAATGAATAACGATAGTGCAAACCCCATGATAATGCTTCATTCTTGTACATATGTTTTGATGATAATGAGCATGACATGTCAATGACTCGCTTGCGAAGAAAGGCGGGGAACCTTTAAACTTTGAGTTTGTGGAATATCACAAGGTTTGTTTAGTTTTGAAGACTTTTATTTGTCGGATCCTATTAGTGATAGGCCTAACTCACACCCAAAAGCTAATTCTAGAGTGGAGTGATTAACCCCGGTCTCTTAGCTGGGGTTCTTAGTTTCGGATAAGAGACGGTTCTTAGTTTTTCTTAGATTTTAACTAAGAAAAGCTAAGAAGCGTCTCTTAAATAAGAGATATAAGAGTCCGTCTCTTAGCCGAAAAGTGTAAAAAAAAATTAAAAAATATTAAAAAATATCAAATTATGAGTTAAAAACCTTGGCTAAGAGACCGGGGTTAATCATTAGATGGAAAAAAGAAAACAGCTTTTTAAAAAGAGAAAAAGACAAAAATAACATTAAATCAAGTTTTTATTCCCAAACTAGCACTCAAGGTCAAAATTCACAAAAATAGCACTTAATGTTTTATCAAAAGTCACAAACTTAGGGTTTAGAGTTAAAGGGTGGGATTTAAGATTTAGGGTTTAGGGTTTAGGGTTTAGAGTTTAGGGTTTAGGGTTTAGAGTTTAGGGTTTAGGGTTTAGGGTTTAGAATTTAGAGTTTAGGGTTTAGAGTTTAGGGTTTAGGGTTTAGAGTTTAGGGTTTAGAGTTTAGAAATGAAGTTTTGGGAATAAGATTTCAAATTTTGAAAAATAAAAAAATTAAAATTTTCAAATGATAAAATGCTATTTTGGTCATTTTAATTTTTGAATGCTATTTCTATGATATAAACTTAGAAAAGTGATATTTTGAAGATTTGCCATTTTAAAAAGTACACTAAAAGGGAGTAAATTAAAAAGGGGATGCGAATGCATTGTAGGGACTGATTTTTCTAATTATAACAAAATGAAAAGTGGTGGTAAGATTTATTTCTAAATAGTAAATACAAATGAAAATGACACATTTTACGCCAATGCGTGAAAGTCAATTCACAAGTGTTAAATCATGATGTATCATAGTTTTATAATATGCTAAAACTTAATAATTGCAATAGAAAGTTGATACAAATTTGAATAATACAGAAATATATAAAATTAATTCCCAAAACTGATAGGTGAAGAATGAATTATCTAGAGATGAAACACCTTTTTCTTCATTTCTTTAATTATTTGTAGTATATTTGGACGTTTTAACGCAAGCAGAATTTATGATACAACCGCACAATCGACTATTTTGTAGCATTTAAAAATATAAATTAATGAATCTAATGTTGCACAAAAAAAAAAAAAAAAAAAATGAATCTAATAGGTGTTGTCTTCTTAGATTCCAAATTAAAAAAAGAAAGAAGAACAATATGAAAGTGAAAAGATTATTGTTGTAAAAATGAGAGAGATGAGGTTTTAATCTCTTTTTCATAGTCCATATACTTTTAACCTTATTTAACTTGAGTTGTTTATTCCAAAAATGAAGGTTACATGATTATTTTATTAACTATGAGGTGTATGGACCTTCGGTCCAAATAATTATCTATTTCTGGGGGTAAACATAGGGTAATCTACCCCTCTCAACAGAAATTGAACTAGCGGCACAATCAAACCTATTTTAAATACTAAACCACAGGTCCTATGCATGGTTAATTTTGTCATGTTTAATTTTTCATTAGTAATGAAATTATTATTCTTTTTTTGGTCAAATCTAAACTTGTCTAATAATAAACTACCAAATAAAATTTTAATACATAAAGATGAGCGATTGAACTTCGAAGTTTCTTTTATAATTTCGAATTATATGTTTTCAAATTTGAACTTTTTAATAATTTTTATAATTTTGAAACTTTTTTCAAAATATTTTTTAAACTCCGGTTTGTTCGCATAACCCAAGATTTGGCTCTCAAATTTTTTTTTTTGAAATTCAAAATTTTTTTGAAACTATTTTAAAAATAATATTTTAAAATTATTAATATTTATAAATGTAATTATTAATATTTATATTCAAAATGATAATTATTTATAAAAATAATTATATATTCTAAAATGTAAAAGTATATAAATGTAATGAATTATAGTTTTGGACATATAATTTGGATTTAAGGTGCAATAGATATTTGGTAAGAATAATTATTTTGTTTTCTAGTTTTTTTCACATGGATTTTGGAAATCACAAGGTTATATATGATATTTTGAAAGTTGAGTCTTATTAGTAAAAATGAATAGAATTCATCTCCCAATAACACTATATTTTTTTAGAATTAGAGAATCAATAATAACTAAAACTTTTTGAATTAGAAGAGTTTTGAATGGATTTTGAAAATTCTTAAATCAATAACAATGGATGCTATTAAGATTTTTGAAATCCAAGAACCAATAACAATGAAATCTCAAATTTTTCAAAATTTATGAAAATTCACTTACAAATAACACCCCCCCCCCTTAGAGCATGATTAACCCGGGTTCTTAGGATGAGGTTCTTAGCGGAAGTTAAGAAACTGTTTCTTAACTTTTAACTAAAAAAATTAAGAACTGGTTCTTAAATAAGGACTTTAAGAACCGGCTAAAAACTCCGGGTTAATCATGATATTAGACTCACATACATGAATCCACACCTAGACAAACCCTATCTGTAATTTCATATTTAGTTAAACCAACTAAGATTATTTTGCGTTTTTTAAGTTACAAGTTTTGAACAAAAATCATTTAAACCAATTTTAGTTTTGATATATGAATACACTTCACTATTGTTTGAAATAAGATTATTAGAAATTATCTAGAGAACTATAAAAGCAGTATGCTTTAAATTGAATTATAACGCTAACCACTCATAAGCCAAAAAATGTAGTTATATCATTAGTCACTCACAAAATAAACAAAAAAAATCTAAGGCTATGGTTTGTTCCCAGGGTTAATTCAAGAGTGGTTGATTGGTACCAATTTGGTGTGGCTTGTGGGGATATTGATGTTATGTTATGGTTTTTGTGGTCCTGTGAATTAATCACTCTGCACCTTTTTTTTCTCTTTCGTTATCCGAATGAATTTGTGGTTCCTCGATCTTCTGAACTACCAAAAATTATGTGATGAAATTTCTCATCTACCTTTCTTCCCATCCCTTCACCTACCCAATTGCCCATTAGTTTTCCAGTATTATATGATATATCAGTGAATATTTGTTGTAGATCCATTTCAAGTTTCTACCGTTGGTTTCAAAGTCCAAGACATAAGTATCAAACTAAAAGACATTTACATTTAGAAATAAATAAATTAAAAGACATTTATAGAAAAATAAGAATTATAGGCACATATGACATTCCTTATGAATATTGTTCGTCCTTCATTTTATGGATCTCATAATCTGACTATCTGAGTCTACACTACTGAAGAACCAACTTTGACCTGAAATAGTATCAGTTTCGTTACATGCTCCATCAATGTAGCATCTTCTTATATAGCTCAATTGATAACTCAAGAGCCTCCTCTGTAAATTTTGATTCCTTAATTTGCGCTTCAGACCATATTGCACCCTCTTTTTTGGCTACACTCAAAATCTCTTGTGGATTTCTATTTCTTTTTTTTTAAAAAAAATTATCAGATTTTCCAAATATAACACACAATCTAAGGAAAATAGGTGAAATTATTGTTATAAATCAATTGGTGGATTTCCATAACCGGTCCATACATTTAGAGAGAGACGGCCCAACTCTAGAGAGAGAGAGGCGGCCGCGAGACTTGGAGAGGAGAGAGAGGCAGCTACAACTTGCCTATTTTCTAATTCGTTTATGTTTATGATTTGTAATCTTTCCTATTATTGTATTTCCATTTATCTCTCTTGTAACCCCTATATAAAGGGAACACTTATTCATTAATAATATACATAGACTTACAGCTCTAAATCTTAAGTTTCACAACACATTATCAGCACGATAGCCTCTAACACCCTGAGCCTAAAACCAAATCGCTAAAACCCTAAAACCCTAAATGAAAAGGAATCTGCCTTGGAACTTCGAAGAGGCCGTTCTCCCAAACCGTGAGGATCCAGAAAACAATTAAGATATCAAATCGAAGCCCTGGCCGAGACGAATCAGTCAGTGCAAACCGCTTGTCGATCTGATCACCAACGCGCCCTCACGCACAGATACAGTGCGCGCTGATTTGCTTTGGAACCCTAATCCGAACCCGACGATACTGACGAACCCTAATCCGTTCGCGACTCTGTTCCAGCTCGCGTCCAAGACAGCTAATGTCCAGCTCGTGTCCCGATCGTGTCTAAGCTCGAGGTTCATTCTTGGTGGTCCGGTTTCTACAAACAACTAAACTAAAGGTATTTCGAATTCTAAGAACATAATGAATCGAATTTGGTTGATTGTGAAGAATGAAACCCTAAAATATAATCTCTAAAATGAAAGCCATAGGATAATAGATCAATCTCTAAGCGAGTAAATCAAAGCTCTATAAGTTTGATCCCCAAACCCTAAAAATTGAGATTGATCCATTGATCAATTAAAATCAGAACCTTAAAGGTTTTGAATCTCAAATCAAATCCCTTTGATCTAAGATCAAATTTTCGAAATCCCTAAACCCTAATTAAAAAACTATTAATTAATTAAACTGATTGATTGATTGATTGAGATTGATTTTGATCATCCTGAAATTGAAATTGCTTGTTAATAAAATCGAAACCCTAAAACCCTAATTCTGAAAATCGATTTTGATTGTTTGAAATTGAACATTGATTGGTTGATTTGATCACCTAGAACTATTGTTAGGATTGTTCAAACTCGAATCTCATTGTTTGGCTTGTTTAAACTAAAACCCTAATGACCTAGTTTAGATTATTTTAAAATCGAAATCTGAAACTACATATTAGGTTAAACTGTTCTAGATTTGATCATTGTGTCCGTGTGGCCATGTTGCATTCATACCATAACTTAATCACATTGATTGATTGCAATTACACTTAGAACTTATTCTAGGAATGGTGTTGAACTGAATCAAATAGCCGTGTGGCTTGATCTTTGCTTGGCCGATATGTTTGCTTGTTTTAATTGCATCATGAACTGATAGAAACAAACCATGTTTGGATTGCAATTAAACGACAAACTAAATGCATAAAAAAGAACTAGTTTGCATCCATGGTCGTGCGGCTTGCTCATTGGTCGTGAGGCATAGATCTTGGTTGTGAAGGCTTGTTTGATTGTTTGAACATAAAACTCTAATCGTTTAAACATTAAAAATTATTCCTAAAAGATCTAAAAATATTAATCAATAACTTTAGATGTCGAAAATCAACAACCTTGACTTCGCTGCCCTAAATCTATCTGGAGACAATTACCTTCAGTGAGCGCTCAATGCTAAGATCATCCTGAAATCCAAGCGACTCGGTGAGTGTACCACCGAGAACAATAATGCCAATGAAAAGGATCGTTACAGAGCCATCTTGATCATTCGTCATCATCTAGATGAGAGTCTCAAGGATCAATACCTAACCATTGAGAATCCACTAGATCTTTGGAATGAATTGAAATCGAGATATGTTCACCAGAGAACGGTGATCTTACCAAAAGCTCGGTTTGATTGGACGAATCTGAGGATCCAAGACTATAAGTCTGTGGACGAATATAAATCTGCACTGTTTAAGATTGTTTCTAAAATGAAACTGTGTAGTAAAAGTATTACGGAACAGGATATGCTTGAGAAAACCTTTTCCATTTTCCATGCAAGCAATGTGCTGTTACAACAACAGTACCGAGAGAAAGGTTTCAAAACCTATGCTAATCTTATTTCTTGTCTCTTGCTCACTGAGCAGAACAATGAATTACTAATGAGAAACAGTCAGATGAGACCACTTGGATCAGCTCCACTACCTGATGCACACACTACAGAGGACAATAAAGAGTCCAACCACGTCCAAGGAAACGACCAGCATGGCCGTGGCCGAGACAAATCAAACGGATGTGGCCGCGGTCGAAGATCCTTTGGCCGTGGGCGAGGAAATGGTCGAGACCATGGACGGGACCGTGGCTCATTTGGACGAGGCCATAGTCGTGGCCGTAGATCTTCTTTCAAACCACAACACTCGACTAAATCAGAGAACTACGTGTGCCATAGATGTGAACTAAGACTTGTAGGACTCCCAAGCATCTAGTTGACCTCTATCAAGAGAGCTTGAAAGGGAAGAATCCTGAAGCCCATATGACTTACCAAGATGATGAAAATGACTTCGATCATGAGAAGGACGATCTTATGGATTATGAAACTTCAGATTGTCTAAAAAAAACCGAAGATTGATTTCGACATTTGTAATCTAAATTCTATGTTCTTTGTTTTGATGTTTTTCATTTCTATGAACTTGTTTTATTAAAACTTAATAAAAGGAATGAATGATTTTTGAAAACGCCAATATGATTTGCGGGTATGGTACACATTAAGGGCTATGGCCGGATATGTATAAGGGCAAGCATTTAGATGCTTTATTTTCACCCAGAAAAACCCATTGAGATTATATAGAGATATAAGAATGAATGGTTTCCATATTGAAATAATGGGCGAAGGAAACAAAGAGTTCCTTCATATATATGTATAAAATCGCCCAAGGCCATAATGAGTCCTAAAAAAAACTATACATGCATTCTCTATTGATCTAGACTATGCCAAGATCAGTATGATAGAGGCAATAGTCATGGTAACCAGAATGGTTTATCCACGAAATTATACACTTTATGGTATGACCGGATTGGCCATCCTGGTCCAAAACATGATGCGAAATTGATATTGGAAAGGGTACAAAGAGTTATCCCCTAGAATCTCACGTGTATAGCATGAACAAAAGAGAAACTCATTAGGCCATGATGTCCCAAAGCACTTAAAGATTATAGTATGTCCATGAGGGGGCAGTGAGGACAAATCCGCACATGTCCATACTATATATAGCTTGGCTGAATCGTTTTATAAATCTGTATTGGCCATTACCCGTAGGTCCAAACTCTCAGTCCAAGGCTTGGGGACACACGAATTTACATGCATCTTAACTAATAAGCATCAGACCATTAAGTGAGCATAGATATTCCCATCTCAAATTTATTACGGGTCATGAGCCAGACATATAACATCTTGAGATATTTGGATAAGCCACCACAAATATATGTGCCGTCTAAGATGGATCCTTAGAAGAGGATGAGGATGAGGATATATGTTGGATATGAATCTCCCACAAATAATGAAGTACCTTGAGCCAAATATGGGTGATCTATTTAGTGGCCAAGAACACGGATTGCAAAGTTTAATGGATCCGACTAACCACCATTAGGGGGAGAAAATAATAAGCTGGTAAGAGAAACAAAATGGCATCGACCATCATTGTCTTGGCAAGATCCTCGGACTAAAGAATGTGAAATAGACGTCCAAAGATTATATATTTACAAAGCTAGCTAATCAAATGCCAGACACATTTGCTGACCGGAAAAAGAATGACTAAGTCATATACAAACCAACTTGTAAAGCATCAACTAAATTGATGTCCAAGAGAGACACAGTCAAGTTGTTACAAAGTCTAAACAAGATAGACCAATAAAGTTCCAAAAGATAAGAATCCTCAGAAACAAAAGAGAAAGGTGCATAGAATGATAAAACAAATCCGAGGTCAAGGAAACCATACCAGACATAGAGATAAGGCCGGCCGGCTCTAAGGTACAGGTACCAAACAATGTAGCTTGGGACGCCAAGCTGCAAAGTATTAAAGGTCCTGATAATAATGAATCTCAATCGATTATATCATGTTTGGAATATAATGGAACACAATAAGGAATGTCGACATAAGATGATACAAGGTAGAACTTGAATTTATGAATATAATCGAGGATCATGAACCCACGTCAATATAAGAGTGCGCACTCGTAGAACAGATTGAAAGAAAACGTGGGGTTAAATAGTTTAAAGAAGAAAGGCGTATTTGGCCATATGATTAAGACGCCATATGATGTTAAAACCAGTGGATATAAATGAGTCTTGTGAGTAATAGAAATCGTGAGATATAAAGCTAATATTGCACAAGGATTCTCACAAAGACCATTAATAGATTATGAGGAGATATACTCCCATGTGGTGGATGCAACTACTTTTAAGATTTCTCATAAGTCTGGCTATATAATAGATAAAATTAGACTTGCAGCAAACTTATGTAGTGACTGCATATTTATATGGTCCACTGGATAATGAAAGTACTAGAGGGTATTGAGCTGAGGGTATTGAGCTGAATGTACATCAAGTTCTCGAGAATAATACTGATAATCATCGAAATGTATGATCTGAATATCCTAGGAACCTCTGCATACAATTTCCCAAGCGGTTGAATACCTTAAGAAAGAATTTGAGATGAAATATCTCGGGAAAACAAAATTCTGTTTGGGATTATAACTTGAGTACATAAATGATGGGATGCTTGTGCATCAGATGACATACACTGAAAAGGTACTCAAGAGATTCAATATGGCCGATTGCCATTCTCTGAACAGTCCCATGGTCGTGAGGTCTCTCGGCCTGGACACTGACCCATTCCGTCCCAAGATGGACGATGAAGATGAACTAGGTCCCGAAATGTCATATCTCAGTGCCATAAGAGCTTTAATGTACTTGGCAACTCACACACCGCCTGATATAAGCTTTGCCGTGAACCTACTATCTAGGTTTAGCTCATGTCCGACCCAGAGGCATTGGAATGGGATCAAACATGTTCTTCGTTACCTGCAAGGAACGAAAGACTTGAGTATATATTATACTAACCATAACAAAGATGGTTTAGCTGGATTTGCTGATGCTGGTTATTTATCAGATCCACATCAAGCTCGATCACAGACAGGATATGTCTTTACACATGGAGGTATGGCCATATCATGGCGTTCCATGAAACAAACCATCGCGGCCACTTCATCTAATCACTCAGAAATCTTGGCCATACATGAGGCCAGCCGCGAGTGTGTTTGGTTGAGGTCGATGACCCAACACGTCCGAGCTGATTGCGGGATAGCCGAGTGCAAAAAGCCAACCGTGATGTATGAGGACAATGCTGCGTGCATTGTTCAGCTCAAGGACGGTTACATAAAAGGTGATAGAACGAAACACATATTGCCTAAGTTCTTCTTTACTCACGAGCTTCAGAAAGCCGGTGAGGTCCAGGTCGTCCAAGTACGATCAAGTGACAATTCAGCTGACCTATTCACCATAGCACTTCCTACCTGCACGTTCAGAAAGCTCACGCGTCAGATTGGGATGCGTAGGCTGAAGGACCTCCACTGAGGTTTACATCAGGGGGAGTAGTACGTGTTGTACTCTTTTTCCTTCATCATGGTTTTGTCCCACTGAGTTTTTCTGATAAGATTTTAAAGAGGAAACATTAAGCGTATTACAATCTCTGTATGGTTATGGCATCCAAGGGGGAGTGTTATAAATCAATTGGTGGATGTCCATAACCGGCCCTGTAACACCCCCGAACCGTCCTAGGCATAGGTCAACCCACCGGCCAACAATCAAACAAGAACATGACCGACAGACGACCCACACCAAGGGTTGGAGATGAAAGGCCAACCGTCCAGCCAACAATCAAACAAGAACATGACTGACCGTCCAACCCAACACCATGGTTCGGAAGCGCTACGTGACGGGTTAGGGACGATCCGGCCAGAGTCACAAAATTTACTCCACGACCTCGACCAGTTCGTCCACTAACACGTCCGGCTGCGTCAAGGAACAAGGCTTTGCAACCTGTACCTAGAGTTAGCGTTTTCCGTTAGATCGAGGCCTAAGGCTTTTCAACCCGTACCACGACCTAACGTTGTGTTAGACCAGACTAGTCAAATATCAGAATACTCATGAAGCGTATATAAAACAATTACTTTTATTGATTTAAGAAATATTCATACATTGAATAATTCAAGACTGGGCCCGGCCTAATGCCAAATCGAGTCAACATAACACAATTCACAATACCGTTTACAAAAGGCATGAAAATCTACACCGGCGGTCCTAACGTCCAGCACCATGCTATCCAATCATCCTTACCTAAAGCGACCTGCAAAAAGGACAACGGAGTTGGATGAGTAATCTAGTATTACTCAGTGAGCTGGTGGCCTCTACCCGCAACCTAGACTCTAACCCAGACAACCCAAAATAACAATCAATCTAGCCCTAGCATGCAATATAAGCTAAGGCTAAGCAAACCGTTACTAAGTTAGACTTGGCCTCCTGCCATAATCCAACTTCCAAGTAACGGGAACCTGCATTAAAACAAGTTAACAACCAATCCCTAGTTAACCATATATACGCCTGAGTTCAGTACTCATGTAGTGTTAGACACTTAGACTATACAAGTATCATGAGCCGGTCGACCAACAATCAAACAAGAACATGATCGGCCAACCAATGATACCGCATAGCTTTAATATCCACCACCCTTCACAAGCAATCCCTCAAACACATATAGGCCAACGTCAGGCCTACACTAACAAAATATACACCAAGCCTAATCCGGTACCTAAGCCAGACTTAGGACTTAATGTCAGAACCTGCAAACAAAGCAATCAACAACCACAACCACAACAATAATAAGATAGTAACTACCAATGACTCGATCTTGCTCGTAACACCGTATATCAGTGCTACATTAACTCGATGGTTCCATAACCCTCTACGACACACTAACACAACACTCTAACCTGGGCCCTGGTGACTTCGTGTTCCTCCTCTCTATCGGCAATATCCTATCTCCCTACCACAAAGGCCAGAAGAAGGAACTTTCAACCGACCGCGGCCCACAGTCCTTCGGGTCACCGCGCGACAGCCCACAATCCTTCGGGTCACTGCCACATTACACCGTCGTGTAATCACTCAGCCATAGGCCATGACCCCGTCTATCTGAGTCTTCCCGATCCAGCGAATAAGGGGTTTCCTTGAACCCGCTGAATACGAGGCCGAGGAAACACTAGTCCACCCCAAAACATGCCTAGCATGGGCGGGTTTCGCACCTGCTGTCGGCATAACACACACTCGACACAATTATCCCTATGAATGACCTAAGGGACAAGACTCCAACCCAAAACTAAACAATATATAGGAGTCTACGACAATATCAACCCAATACTCGTAGTCCAGCCTATATGGCATAGGACCCGTAGTATCAACATCACAACCAGAAGATCGGCCTATATGGCCAAAGATCTCCTAAACAACAACATTATGACTAAACAACTCAACCAGTTAGTCACTCCCTTACCAAGAGATGACTAACCTCAATCAACAAGATTAATTAAACGAGCAAGCATTTAATTAAATCTACTCAATCAAACCTTTACCCAGATAGTTCGGCCTCTTGCTACGACACTATCTTTAAAGATAACGAGAACCTGCACTCAACCATATCAACACGCAAGAGTAGAAAACATGATGCATCCTAGCCCTAGTCCTAGTCAGGTTATCATCTCAGTCTTAATTCCATTCATCTCAGCTTAGCCCTTGCTAAACTGAGTCTGGTTCCATAAATAAATAACCCTAAGGACTCTACCATTCAATAGAGTGATCATTCCAATCTATATAAACACTCGATCTTCCCTAAATTCCAAATGGAATTCACACAAAACCAACTCACAGTGTTCTAGGCGAGAAGCAGCTGGTTGATCGGAGAGGACATGGCCAAAACCCAAGGGACAACTTGACTGGACTGGACTGAACTGATCTCGACTTGGACTGATCTTGACTTGGAAAGAACCTTGGCTTCACCATGAAGAAACTGACAGGCCTCGACAAACTGATCTTGACTCGGACAGAACCTCCTTTAGCTTCTGGACCGTTCTTCGGACTTCCCGGCGGAGTATCGAGCAGAACTTCGACTGATCTGAACCCGTAGAACTGAACTAACTCCGGACAGCATCTCCACTTGATCATCAAAGGAACTCAGTGGCCTGGACGAATTCAGTTGGACAGAACCGTCCCTAGGCGCTGACTCGAAATCAGTAGAGAACTGACCTCGAAAACTCTCTAAAACTCTCGAAATAGCTCGGAATCACTTGTTTTCTTTTTCTACTTCTCTCTCACGTTTTTAACTTGGTTTGGACAGGTCTGGATGTGAAGAAATGAGCTGGGGTCGTGGGAGTATTTATAGGAGACACCAGCCAATCAGCTTCAGGTTGGTGGCAGCCCGTGTGTCGCTTCGCATGGCTCCGGACGCATGCGCGGCGGCACCTCGTGCTCCACATGTCAGGCTGCATGTCCAGGACACATGCAGGACGCCACCACTCCTCCCACATGTCAGGATGCATGCCTGTAGTGTATGCACGAAGCCACACCAGTACACACATGTCGATCAGCATGCTTCGGTTGCATGCGCGGAGACACCTCATGCTTGGTCGATCCACCTCGTGCTTCTACATGTCAGGCTGCATGTACTGCTTATATGCACGGCGACACCTCGAGCTTCTGTAGACACTCAGCTGCTTAGATGGTAGTTATCACGTCCTGGCCATATACGTAGAGACACCTCAAGCGTCTTGGTCGGTTTACGCGATTTTTTACCCTTCCGGCAAATTTCTAACCCGTGATCAATCCCGAATATTTTTCCGCTACCGTTCTGATGCTCTAAATATTTTTAATAGACTCCAGATGAATTCTGATATCCTGTAAAAATATTTCCCGAACCTCCGGCTTCCTCAAAGAATTCCATAATACCGAAATTAGGGTTTTCGCCCAACTTCGGGTTTTCCCGTCGTTCTTGCTTTCCGTCGTGCTTGCTTTCCGTCGTGCTTAATTCCCGTCCTGCTTCCAACTTATTATGTCTCCAGAATAATATTTTACTGATACGAAGATTTTCCGAGAAAACTTCGTGATGAAGAAACGTCGGTCTTAAAAAACGTCGAGCTTCTAAACCGTCGTGCTTCCAAAATTGTTATGCTTCCAAAACGTCTGTCTCATCAATCTAGGACATCTTCTAACTATGGTCGAGCAACTTATTCGACTCATAGTTCACCCACGATCACTTCTTCGCCCACCTTATACTTTAAAACTTCTCGATCGATCCTTATTGCCCGCAACTCGACCACCACAATGATACTCAGCCATTCTCTCTCTTTTTTTTTTTTTTTTTTTTTTTTAACGGGTTTCTACAGGTCCGGTCCATAACCGGCCCATACACTTATAGAGAGAGATGGTCAAACCCTAGAGAGAGAGAGGCGGCCGCGAGACTTGGAGAGAGGAGAGAGGCGGATACAACTTGCATATTTCATAATTTGTTTATGTTTATGATTTGTAATTTTTCCTATTTACAGCTTTAAATCCTAAGTTTCACGACAATTATAACCTTTTGGAATTTTTTATAACAATAAAAAATTATTCGAAAATATGGAAGACGTAGGAAAAACACCAAGGTTATTGGTTTATTGATTTCTCCTCTGTTCCACAAATATTACACTGTGTATCACATTGGGACGTGATCGTTGTATACCACGTGTCTTCAAATTTTTGGCTATGCATAAAGTTCGGATATAGCTTACCAAATAAAAATTTTAATTGTGGAGAGAAATTTAATTTCCAAGTAAAAGTTAAAAGAGGTTTAGGGTCTGACTGGTTCAAACGCAGCTGTTGCAGTTGCGGTTGCGGGAGTTTGCGGATGCGGGTGGTTGCAGTTTCTAACGATTTTAAGAGATTGGTACGACTGGTTCTGCGGTTAGAAATTAGTGTGTTTGCGAGATCTTATGACTGGTTAACTACCAAATATAGCAGCGGTTAAATAATAAATTAACAATATTTAAATTTTATATAATTATAAAAATATCAAAAAATCATAATATTATAATAAATATGAAAATTATATGTAGAAAGTTATAGTTTTAAAATTTTAAAATTATAGAAAATATTTTTATTTTAAAATTTTATAATATTAATTAAAATGCAATAGATATATTATAGTATTTTTATAATTCTAATTTAAAATTTTTATTGAATATTTTTATTTTTGTATTTATATGGTTTTGGAAAAAAAAGACAAAAAAATCAACCGCCCGCAACCGCAAACGCTAGTTGGAACCAGCTTTTGATTTTAAGAGGTTCGGAGCGGTTTGAAGCGATTTGTAGCGGTTTGTATGATTGTTTCGAAACGCTGTCAACCGCTATTACCCGCAAAAGCTGCGTTTACGGGTGATAGCGGAGAAACCAATCAGGCTCTAAGTATCTGGACCGTTAAAAGTCTGACCAGTTTTTGTATCTAGATATAGTGTTTCAAACGTCAACTACTTTAAAACAAAAAAAAATTCCTTTAGAACGCCATCTTATAAAAACGGGAGAGCAGTAGTCTTTTCCATCATCAACTTAAATATCCAGAAAATTTGAAGACATTTAGCTATGTAAGGCAATACTGTTCTGTATATAAATATATACAAGATAGTGTATGAATGTTTAGCAAACAGAAAGAAGAAGAGTAAAAAGAAGATAGTGTGTGAATATATGTAATGAGATCTTATCGTCAATCGTTATGGCCAAAGAAGATAACGAACTCTGGACAAAAACTTCGCACTCACAACCGTACGTCACTTAAATTTTCGAATTGGGGTAGGGACTTTTTTTTGACATCTTGGGGTAGGGACTTAAATAACTAAAGTCCGAACATTTTTAACTCATCTGTTTTTTTTTTTGGTTGAAACTCATTTGTTTTTACACT
Organism: Brassica napus; assembly: GCF_020379485.1. Classification (NCBI taxonomy): domain Eukaryota; kingdom Viridiplantae; phylum Streptophyta; class Magnoliopsida; order Brassicales; family Brassicaceae; genus Brassica; species Brassica napus. The sequence continues at coordinate 49,901,134 of NC_063447.1, read as the reverse complement.
TTTATTTAAATGCTAAGCAAGTTTCTTACTGGGCAAATGTCCAAAATAGCACTTTTCTAAGTTTATATCACAAAAATAGCACTCAAAAACTAAAATGACCAAAATAGCACATTTCTAAGTTTATATCTTATCCCCAAAACCTCATTTCTCAATTCTAAACTTTACATCCTAAACTCTAAACCCTAAACCCTAAACTCTAAACCCTAAACCCTAAACTCGAAACCCTAAATCCTAAACTCGAAACCCTAAACCCTAAACTCTAAACCCTAAACCCTAAACTCTAAACCCTAAACCCTAAATTCTAAACTCTAAACCCTAAACCCTAAACCCTAAACTCTAAACCCTAAACCCTAAACCCTAAATCATAAACCCCACCCTTTAACTCTAAACTCTAAGTTTGTGACTTTTGATAAAACATTAAGTGTTATTTTTGTGACTTTTGACTTTGAGTGCTAGTTTGGAAACAAAAACTTGATTTAGTGCTATTTTTGTTTTTTTTTCTTTCTTACTTCATTAAAAATATAGTGATAACGATTCAAAATTCATCAGTTTATCTCAACTGAAAATTATAATTATGAACACGACATCATAGTAAACTAATTAAAGAGACAAATAAAACGTGTAAGGCCTTGAACCAAACAACAACTTCCAGTTCCAAAACCGCTTTTGGCATCATCCAGTGTCATCGTTTTTTTTCTTTGCCATTTCGTCAATTTACTAATTTATATTCTACGTTGAATAAAAACTCTGTTAAGGTCCGTTTCCTATTTCGTAAACGTTTTGAAATCGAAATCATTTGAAAATGCGTGGAAACGTATTGGCAACCACTTTTCTTAAAAATATATATTTTGGAAGCGGTTGAAAATTTAAGTTTCCATTTAAACTTACGATTCTGATTTGTAAAAGCAAGAAATACCTACTTATTATCTGATGTTTAATGATTACTTTTTTCATATGCTTACCATTAAATAAAATATTTAATAATATCTTTTGGTGTTTAATATCATTTCTGTATAATAATTTGACCTGGATTAAAAATTTAGAAAAAAACAAGACTTCTATTACTTGATTTTCTCTTTTTGATAAACCAAACAAATGAAAAATTGAATTCACAACTTGGCAATCATATATATATATATATATATATATAGGCATTTCTAAAACGTTTCCGAGTCTAAATTTTTAAAAACCGCATTTGTTTCGTTTTCGTGTATCTATTTTCAATTTCATACAATTTATAAAGATAATTGGTATACCACTAAAAAAATAATTTCACATGAAACACAATATGTATACCAAATTTTAGTTAGATTCTAATATACTTGTCTATAATATTTTATTAAAAAATAATATTAGTAATACTTATTTATAATATTTTGATTTTCTTGATAAATATTATATATTACTTGGTAATCTCACATTTTTATTTCCTTTATTAGTATTTTATTTTTATAATCATATTTTTAACTAAAGTTATGTGAATGTCATTATTCATTACTTAATATATGAATCATTAATTTTTCTATTTAACTTGCTATATGTTAGTTCTTATATATTTTAAATTTTTTCATAGCTTAATAAGTCAATTCCTCTATTTATTTATTTTTTCATTCATTTAAATTTCTTATATCTTTGTTATTTTTGTATTTGAATTGCTTTAAGCAATTCTCATAAGATGCTAAAAGAGATCCATCACATACATTACTAGATCTTGATCCGCACATCCGTACGAATTTTTTCTCTCTATACTAAAATATTTTAGTTTATATAATAAATTTATCAATAACTTAATATAATTTAGTGTTATATATATTATATAACTCTATAATTTATATATATGTTTATTTGGTTTATATATTATTACTATAAATTTTAATTTTTGTAACAAAATTTATTTTTAAAACATTATTATGTAACAGTACTATTTTACATAATTTTTTGTTTTATTTCTAAATTTAAATTTCATGGAAATAAATTAAAATGGACCTATATAATAGAGATTTCTTTTTTTTTTGAGATACTGTTAAAGACAACAAAAAATGTTTTTTATAAGAGACTATAATACATTGTACAACAAAATAATTTTGTAGTAAAGATCTTATTAGAGAAATTACTTGAAATAACACCAAGTTGGATAATTTTTTTTATTTGAAATAGAAATGGATCTTTCTACCAAAATCTTTGTAAAATGTATTTTGAAAATTAACCATTTAAATTTTTATTATCTTTAAAATATAATTTTAAATATTTTATATAATTTTAAATATTTTATATAATTTTAAATTTTCGATTATATATCAAAACTAAAATAAAAAATTTTAGTTTCTAATTATAGTTAATGATCATAAAAATTTAAATTAATTACTTTCGGAAATGAATTTTTAAATGATTCTGAAAATATTTTTAAAAGATTTTTTCATAATTTTGTTAAAAATTATATTTCTGAATTTCAATAGATTTTTAATTTCAAAAGATTAAAAATCTTTTAACTAAATAAAATATAGATTTATTAAAACAAAATAAAATCTTTTAATTATAATAATAAATTTTTTAAATTCTTGTTAATATATTTTTAATACTTTTAATAATATCAATACTTTTAATTAGTTGTTTAGGGAAAGAAATGACTAAAAATGCAATCAAAATTATTGTTATGATTTTATTTTGCAAATAGAAAAATTCATTCTAGTACCTATCTAGGAAATAATCCAACTTAAAAAATCACACATGAGAAAAGTTGAGACTTCTGTTTTAATAGATAAAATTTCATAAAATAGGATGTGATCAAATGTTGTATAAAGAGACGCATATCACATAAAATTCATAAACATAAGTAATTGGTCGCAGTCTTCCCTTTACACTGATTCGATCTTTTGAGTTGAGTATGGTAGGATCATTCGAAGAAACCACAACAATATCCCCATTGACCATTTCCCCTTCCATGGTGTTGGTTTGTGCTTGATCTCCAATGATAGTAAGGCACATAATGCATATTAACAATAATTTGAATGAATAGTTTGGCACTCAAAAGAGTGGAATATTAAACAACTGTGCATTAGCAATCACCGTTAGAAAAGGATCTTTCTATCCTTAGAAGAAAATCAACGTTTGTGGAAGCTACCCCTTGTGCATCAAGGTCGACTTGTGATGCCTTCGTGAGATGTGCAAGGGATATCTTGCCAAACACACAGCGAAGATCTGTAGAAATATATCAACACTTGTAAGATCGACATGTACGGGGTGAGGCATTATGAAATATTAGCAAATGCACTTTAGATATGGATAGAAAACGCCAGATGTTCAGCATAAAACTCCGAGTTTTTTTAAAAAATCCACATCATTTTGTTCTATGGAGAGGTGGCACACCAAACTTGGAAGGCTTCCGATAAAATCAAGGCACTAAGACCTTATCTATCTTCCCGATATTGAAAGTTCCCCATGATCACACCAACGGCGGCCCATGCCAAAGCAGTGGAGATTGCCAAGAACTGGATGACGTATGTAAATAAATGAAATTATGGTGTTATTTTAACATATGACATGATTCGTCCACTTTTAAATAACTATCACGTTACTTTATGTGAATATATGATTTTACGTTTTTAGAGAAAAATATTATACAACTTATTATGATTTCGTTATCCCATTTTTTAGCAGACAAACATCTGCCATAAAATAGTTTGTAAATTCTCTATTTGACGTCTATGACAGAAAATTTGAGTAGAAACAAATAATGTGGGTACAGTTTAATTAAGAACTAGATTTTTACCCGCGCTAAAGCGCGGGATAATTTTTTGGCAAATTTTTTATATAATCGCATTTTCTCTTCGTTTAAAATAGGTCTGAACAAAAAATCTGTAACCCAAAGTCCAACTAAACTCAAACAAAAAAACGTGATCAGTACCCAATCCGAAATATAAGAAATCCCATAATAGGTCTTATAGTGTGGTACATCAAATATCTGAACCCGAATTATTATTAGCCGAACCCAAACGGAAAACTCGAAAAACCAAAAAAATCCAAAAAAATCCAAAAACCGACCAAAATTCTAAATCAATCGCAAATATAAATATATGAAACATAAATATGTACTTCAAATATTCAATTCTATATTTATTTTGAAATTATATATAAAAATAAGTATTTAAATCTTCAATGAGTACCTTAAATATCCAATCCTATTTCTTATGTTTTGCTTTTCAGTTTTGTATTTAACTTCGGATATATCTGAACCAATATAACCTAAATCGGAAAAATATATTGTTACTTTACGGATTTTAGATGAGATACAATTTAGAAGTAAAACCTATGTGTTATATCCGAACGTGTTCTGTACTTACAAATTTAACAGAATGAGATCTAAGATGTGAAATAAATTAGAATCAAAATTTCAAAAACCCAATCCGTATCGCAACGGGTACCTGAACGCTCAAGCATAACTTTAAGTATGTTTTATGTTTTGTTCAATTAATTTTATATTTGATAAATATTTTATATGTGTTGGAATAACCCGTAAAACTATACTTATAAAAAATATCACGATAACATGTTCCAACATATCATTAAATATTAACGACTATTACTATTTATTTTATCAAATACATATATATATATATATATATATATATCTAATTTTAATACTTTATGTATAAAAATATTTATTATTATGTATTTGGTGAGGGTTTTAAAGAATTTTTTTTTTTTTGCATTTGAATTAAAGTACAACTGTATATATGAATTAATAGGCATATATAATTCTTTTATATTAATAATTAAAATATAATTGATTATTTACTTACACTACAAGAAAACATATTTTTTACTAGGGCAGTATTCGTTGTAAATTCGTCGTAAATGGGGTGTTACGACGAATTAACGTCGAAAGACGTTTCGTTGTTAAACGTCCATCGTAACGGAGGTTTCGTCGTAAACGACTCGTTAAGTTTACGACGAAATATATTCCTCGTAAAGCGCAGGGAAATGATTCGTCGTAAACGCCACGTAAGTCTTCGTCGTAAAGCCCACGTAATTATTTCGATGTAAAGCACACGTAAATACTTTCGTTGTAAATCACTCGTAAACATTTCGATGTAAAACCGTCGTAAATATTTCGATGTTAATCACTCGTAAACATTCAATGTAAATTCCATGTAATGTTTACGAGGAGTTTACATCGTTTCTTATTATATTATTATTAATTAGTATATAATAGATTTTAATTTATATTTAATATTCAGAATTTAAAATAATTTAAATTTTAAAACGAAATATGAAATTGGAAAACATATTTTAAAAAGTCATACAATAATATTTAAATTCATAATACAAACAGAAAAATAAAAAAAAACTACATATTGTCGAAGTAGTTGGTGGGGTTGCTCGGCTGTTGACGGGTTGGATCGGACTCTTGGGGATCTCGTGGTGGCATTCCAAGAGCGGCTCGTCTCTCATTCAACATTTTCTGCATAACCGGGTTTCCCACGGCCATCACGTCTAGCAAATCCTCAAGAGAGTCTAAACGAACCTGCTGGCTATCCATTTGAGCCTTCTGGCTATCCATTTGAGCCTTCATCTGAGCAGTCTCTTCATCCCGTCTCGAAGTGTATGACGAAGTTGCCCTTGCAACTTCGTTAACAGAGCCTATACCGACTATCCGTCCCTTCTTTTTAGGAGCCACCTATAAAATCAAAACATATATTAATATAGTTAATTATGTTAAAATATTTTAAATAATGTAAACAAAAATTTTAAGTTACCTCTTCGAAGATTCTGTCGACCTCTTCTGTGGACAATGTGACTGGTAATCCATCGGGAGACTCCTGGGTTAGTTGCGTCTCCCGTTCTTCAATCCGACCAGCCACTGTTCGGAAGAGTTTCTCAGATGCAGGATCCACAAAAACTCCGTCGGATGTGGCGTGAGTCATCTTGAATAGGTCAGACAGAGAAGGTAAGACTCCCGTCTTCTCGAACTACAAAAAAAAAAAAAATTAAATATTATAAATTATATTAATTGAATATTTTAAAATATATATTTAAAACAAAACTTACAGCTTCTAGACGGACTCCTGCATGAGGTTTTTGTCCGGTTCTGTGAAGCATGGGCAAATGACCATCTTTATCCTTCGTCCTTCGAGAAGCCGAGCACGAATTGGCCTTTTTGATCGAAGAGGGGTGCTCCCAATAGGCGATGAGGCCATCCCACACATCCGTCGTGAGCTCAGTGGGCTTTCCCTCATACCCGTAGATCTCCCACTTGTCCTTCCAATCAGAGACTGTGTTGCAGAGGCGTATCTTTGCCTTTGCAACGAATTCCGCCTTCACCCTCTCGGTGATTCCCAAAGACCAATGCCACTTTTGCTGAAACATAAAAATTTTGAAAAAATTACAATTAATAATAAATATTAAAAATATATATATATATATTTAAAAGTGAAAATTTAATTAAATTTAAAAATCTTACCGCAAAACATTTAAACCACGTGATCTTAACGTGATTTGGTGTCTTGCTCCAGTTCGGGTATGCCCCGTCGTAGTAACCCTTAATCGTCGCCGAAATGCTCCGGCTAACACGGTTGTTAGCCCCAAACCTGAAAAAAAACAATTTAACCGTTACAAAATAAAAATTAATTAAATTTTAAAGTAATAAAAATTAATAACTTACCAATAAGTTCCTCGGGGTCTATCAGGGTCTAGAACATCCAACCCTCCCGTCCAGGCTGGGCAAGCAAATCCTCCACCGTATATCTCGCGAAGGGAGCATATGAAGGCACCCGCAAATCCGGATGAACTGCACCTTCTGGGACAGGCTCAGGTGCAGCCGCTGGAGGAGGAGGTGGAGGCATCTGCGGTGGAAGAGGAGGACTCGAAAAAACTCTCTGAGAAGTCTGAGAGTCTGGAACTGGACCGGAAGAAGATGTACCGGAACCATCGCCAAACAACTGGGCATAAGTAGGTGCTGCTGGTTTCCTTCTAGGAGCCATCTAAAAAAAATTTAAATAAATTTAATCAATTATGACGACATAATTAAAAAATTATTCTGTTACCTAACTAATCACCTAAACTATAGGATTCCGTCATCTAACTAATCACCTAAACTAATTATCTAAATAATCACCTAAACTAATTACCTAACTAATTAATAACCTAAACTAACTTAAAAAAAAAGGAGGAAAGAGAATGTACCTTAGAGGGAGAGGAGAGGAGTTTGGGAGGAATGGACGAGGCAACCTCGTCTCGGCGACCCAATATATAGAAAATGTTTCGTCGTAAACGCGACGTAATATTACGACGAAGTTACCAGGCCCGCGTTTTTTTCATTTACGACGAAGTTACCAGGCCCGCGTTTTTCGATTTACGACGAAATTACGTCGAAACATCAGTTTACGACGAATTTACAAGGCCCACGTTTACGACGAAGTTACCAGGACCGCGTTTTTCCATTTACGACGAAATTACGTGGAATAGATAACCATTTACGACGATTTTACAACGCTTAACCCTAAACACCGAGAATGAAATCCCTAAACCCCAAAGTCACATATCATCTAACATCATATCTCTTCTCTACTACTTTGTGCTCTTTCTCCAACTTAAACTCTAAAACCCTAAAACTCCAAATAATTTTTTTTAAAATTAACACAAATACATATTATATAAAACAACATTTGTTACACATACATTAGGATAGTAAAAAAACAATATTTCTTTAAACATACGTTACAATAGAGAAATACAACATCAGAGACATATATTACATCACTCTAAATCGTTTTTGTTCTCATCAATATTACATATTGATAGCAGCTAACCAGTTTATCCCGGAAGTTCGAAGCCGAGGATAAGGAAGGAAGCTTACTTGCTCGGCTTGTGAAGCTAAAATGAAAGGTTCAAATTTGTTGTATCTTCTCCCAAAATTGACATCCACAACACCAAATTTGTTATACCGAATCCCTCGGTTCACAACAGGATCGAACCATTCACATTTGAAGAGGACGCATTTTAGCTTCAATAACCCCGGAAATTCCACTTCAATAATCTCCTGCAAGATCCCGTAAAAGTCCGTTTCACCTTTCACACATATTCCGTAGTTACTCGTTGCCCGATGTCTCCCATACTCGTATGTGTGAAAGGTAAATCCTCGTGTGAAATACATAGGTGATGTGGTGACCTTTGCAACTGGACCTTGAACCAATTCGTGAAACCATACGGGATAATAAGGATCGTCATAATCAACCTGCAAAAAGCAGTTATTCTTAATTAATATTGAAGTATCAAAACACTTACTTAATTAATCAATGTATGAGATATATTACGTACCTGTGATTTTAACCACTTGACAAAGTGCTTATCTTTACGTGTGTCCACATCAGTTGCAGATATTCCTGGTATTGCTTCTTCAACTTGAGATACAAACATGCTGCAAATTAAACAAATAATCAAGTCATACATAATTAACTGCAATTCATATAATTAACATTCACAAAAATATTTACCTTTCAAAGTAACGGGTCACTGCATCCTCGCAGTTGAGCAGAATATAAGTGTGGGCACTATGTTTATCCTCTTCACATGACCACCATACTTCTTTCGTTTTACCACCAAACCGTGCAATTTCGCAGAAAATGTCAGGAACACCATCAATTGGATATGATGTCGGTACTCCACCATCATCATATCTTCTAGGAACTCTTTTCCTCGTACGAACAGTTGGAGCAAAGTAGTATGATGTGAAGTTAGATGTTTCGGCTGTCAAACTTCCCGCAACTATTGAACCTTCCACCTTTGCAAGATTTCTTGCTTTCCCCTTCAAATGTTTCATCTGTCGCTCATACGGATACATCCATCCGTTGTGAACAGGTCCACGAAGCAATGCTTCATACGGTAGGTGGACAACTAGATGCTCCATGACGTCAAAAAATGAAGGAGGAAATATCTTCTCCAGGTTGCACAATATGATCGGAATGTTATGATGAAGTTGTTCGATGACTTCTTCCTTGAACGTACGTGTGCTGAGATCTCTGAAAAAAGCGCCGATGGCTGTATATTGCAAAAGTAATCAAATTAATAACATTTCATAACATATGTATATATATTAACGTTTTATAATTACCTGCAAGTGCTTCATGGACATTTGCTGGAAGGAGCTCGGCAAAAGCAAATGGAAGTAGTCGTTGCATAAACACATGACAATCATGACTCTTCATTCCGGAGAACTTTTGACCTCGTTCAACACATCTTGACAGATTTGAAACATAACCATCAGGAAACTTAACTTCTGATGCAACCCAGTCAAACAAGGTTGTTTTGGCTTCTGATGACAACCGGAAGATGGGAACAGGAACGTTTCCATTGCTCTTGATATGTAACTCACTTCTTGAGCAAATATCAGGTAAGTCCATCCTTGACTTTTTGTTATCTTTTGTCTTCCCAGGGACGTTAAGTAATGTATTCATGATGTTCTCAAAAAAGTTCTTCTCAATATGCATGACATCCAGATTGTGGCGTAAGAGAAGATCCTTCCAATAGGGTAGCTCCCAAAATATACTCTTCTTATGCCAATTGTGAGACACACCATACCCATCAGGCATATTTCCAGGAACATGCCAATTTCCTCCAACTTTAACTGTTTCCTGAGCTCCGTAATAATCAATGTCTGCTTCGATCTGCTGGCCGGTGAGATATGGAGGAGGACCGTCTCTGACAATTTTTTTGTGCCGAAACAATGTCTTATTTCTTCTGTACGGATGGGCAAGTGGAAGAAAGCGACGATGACAGTCAAACCAACAACTCTTCCTACCATTCTTCAGTTGAAAAGCATCCGTCGATCCAAGACAATATGGACAAGATAATCTTCCATGTGTTGTCCAGCCAGACAACATCCCATAAGCAGGGAAATCACTTATCGTCCACAGCAGAACTGCTCGCATCGTAAAATTGTTTTTCAAGGAACAATCGTACGTCCTCACCCCTTCTGACCACAATTGCTTTAGCTCTTCTATCAACGGTTGAAGAAAAACATCAAGAGACCGTTTTGGATGCTTCGGCCCAGGGATTAATATGGTCAAAAATAGAAATTCTTGTTCCATGCACATATCCGGCGGTAAATTGTACGGCGTAAGAATGACTGGCCACAAAGAATATTGTCTACCAGACATTCCAAATGGACTAAATCCATCGGTGCATAACCCAAGATAGACATTCCGAATATTTGTAGCAAAATCTGCGTGTACCTTGTTGAAATGTTTCCACGCTCTTGCGTCTGATGGATGTGCAACCTCACCATCTCTCTGGACATGTTCCGCATGCCACCTCATCGACGCAGCAGTCCTCTCAGATTGATATAATCTTTTCAATCTGTCTGTAATTGGTAGGTACCACATCCTTTGGTACGGTACCCTATTCCTCCCACGGCCTTGCGGTTTGAATCGTGGTTTTTTGCAGAATCGACACTCTTCTAACTTGTCATCTTCTTTCCAGTAGATCATGCAGTTGTCGATGCAAACATCAATCATCTCCGAAGGCAACCCAAGACTATAAACCAATTTCTGAATCTCATAATAAGATTCAGCAGACACGTTGTCTTCTGGCAAATACTCTTTAAACAACTCCGCCCATGCATCCATGCAATTCTCAGGTAAATTATGATCCGTTTTAATATTCATCATCCTAGCTGCTAGAGACAATTTAGAGAGACCTTCTCTACAACCAGTGTAGATTGGTTGATTTGCAGCATCTAGCATTTCATAAAACCTTTTTGCATCCAAATTAGGTTCTTCTACATTTCCAGTTCCATCAGCTATTGTTGTAGTTGTTTCTAAAAATGCATCACTAATCATATCTTGAACCCTATCATGATCTACCATCTGCTCATGATCTTGATGATAATTATATTCATTATGCAAATGATTCGGTTCTTCACTATGATGACCATCCTCAAAATTATTATTACTACTACTAGCTTCATTTCCCCCATAACCCTCTCCATGTTGATACCAAATGTAGTACTGTGGTGTAAATCCTCTGTTTACTAAATGCTTCCATACAGTTTCACTACGTGCAAATTTTGAATTCTTGCATTTCCGACAGGGGCAGAACATCTTACCGCTTTCCTGTGTGATCGGTGTACAGCCCGCCTGGTGCATGAATGTCTCTAGCCCGCTCAGAAATGCGTTCGTCACCCTCCCGTCGGAATCTTTGTGCAAATACATCCAACTCCGTAACTCGTAAATACTACCGCCACCGGCCATTTTTTTCTTAGATTTTTTTTGAAATCTTTTTTTTTCTGATTTTTTTTTCGGATTTTTTTTTCTCCCGTTTGTGTGTTGTGAGGAAGAGAGTTGTGGGAAATGACATATATATAGAGAAATTTTCGAGTTGGGTAGTTGAAATATAACAACGATTTTACAAGGAATATTTTACATGGATTTTACATGGTTTTAACATATTATTTACAACGAATTTACGACGAAATTAGGTAAGTTAAAGCACATTGAATACACGTTTTCACCTAAATATAACGGTAACATGCTTCGTTGTAATGTCGATGTAATGACTACGACGTATTTCTCATTCCACGTACATTCGTCGTAAACTTACATGGAGTTTACGACAAAATCTATTCGTCGTAAATTTACATGGCGTTTACGACGAAAGTTAGATTCCGCGTAATTTCGTTGTAAACACCATGTAAATTTACGACGAAATATTTTCGTCGTAAATGTTCGTTGTTATGGGCACGTTTTCTTGTAGTGTTAAAAGTAGTGTTAACATAAATTGAATTCATTATTAAAAAAATAGATTAGTTATTTAAATCCTTAATTTTAGGTTAGGGTGTATATTTAATAATAATTAAGTTATGTATAAATAGAAATAATAGGAAAGATAGTTAAATGTAATTGACGAACCTACACTATTTGTAAGTAGATAAAAATAGGACACTAAATTAATAGATTAGATTAAGATAAAAAAAATATTTAATGTCGTACAAGTGAAAAAAAAAGATATATATATATATATATATATATATATATATATTTTAACTTTTCTATATAAATGTGTATATATATACCTTTCAAAATGGGAATATTCCAAAAAAAGGACCTTGTGAGTCAAATTATATATGCTTGCATGTTTGTTTCTGTATGAATCAATAGACATGGTTGTGGCTATCATCATGAATCCCATAATAAACGTTGGTGTAGGTCCAAAAGCTATTCAATAACCCAACAAAACGACCACACCAAGAAAACTCTTCACTCTCTAATTCTCATTTCTCACCATACAATTTGTTCTTTTATCCTTTCTAGATTTTCTTTTACATAACTTATCTATCTATCCATCCATCTACCTTCCATGCTCTTTAACCACTCCTTTCATAAAACCCACTAATCAATTACCTCACTCTCTCAACACCCAAGAAGCGAGAGACAGAGGAGAGAAGACTTCTTTGTTTTGCCTCTCTGGCTTATATATTCAGACACTGTCTTAACATAAAGAAAAGCAACACAACACAAAAACTGTGTTCTTTTGACTCCTTTTACCTCCTTTAAGACATCAATGGCTGGGACTGGAATTTTCACAGAGATTCTAGACGGAGAAGTCTACAAGTTCTACGCTGATGGAGAGTGGAGAACTTCTTCCTCCGGTAAGAGTGTGGCCATCGTTAACCCGGCCACGAGGAAGACACAGTACAAGGTTCAAGGTATGTCTCATCATTGTCTTCTTACGTTTCCTTCCTTGAATTTTAGATGAGGTTTTTGGGAAATTTACCGATTTACCCCTGACTGTTGTCTTGTCTTCATGAAACAAGAACTTGATTACTTTAATATAACTTGAAATAGAAACAGAGGATATATTAAGATAAGGTGAATGTTCTGTTTCTGTGAAACGCAGCATGCACGCAAGAAGAAGTAAACAAGGTGATGGAGATGGCGAAATCTGCTCAGAAATCGTGGGCAAAGACTCCATTATGGAAAAGAGCTGAGCTTCTTCACAAAGCTGCTGCGATCCTCAAGGACAACAAAGCTCCCATTGCTGAGTCTCTTGTCAAGGAAATTGCTAAACCAGCCAAAGATTCTGTCACTGAGGTTTTTTTTATCTCTCTCTCTATGCATCACTTTCATTTGAAACCCTTTTTTTTTTTTTTACAGATCTCTAATGTTTGTTTAGGTTGTGAGGTCTGGAGATTTGATCTCTTATTGTGCTGAAGAAGGTGTTAGGATCTTAGGTGAAGGGAAGTTTCTGCTCTCTGATAGCTTCCCTGGTAATGAACGTACCAAGTACTGCCTCACTTCCAAGGTATAATATAATCTCTCATATGTCTACATCAAAGTTAACAACAAATGTTTTGATCAAACTATTGTGGAGCTCCAGATCCCTCTCGGTGTGGTTTTGGCTATTCCTCCATTCAACTATCCTGTCAATCTCGCTGTATCGAAGATCGCTCCTGCTTTGATAGCTGGAAACTCCCTTGTCCTGAAACCTCCAACTCAAGTAACAATTAAAAAACTGTACACTCTTTTAAAATTAAAGTTTTGAGAATCATTAAAATTTTAACGGTCTGTTTCTTTAGGGAGCTGTTTCTTGCCTTCATATGGTGCATTGCTTTCACTTAGCTGGTTTCCCAAAAGGTCTCATTAGCTGCATCACTGGAAAAGGCTCTGAGATTGGCGATTTCCTCACTATGCACCCTGCTGTTAACTGCATTAGGTATATATATATACACATTCAACAAAAAGGTTATTTTCCTATTAACTACTTATGTTTTTGGATAAATGGTTTCAGTTTCACTGGCGGTGATACCGGAATCTCAATCTCCAAGAAAGCTGGTATGATCCCTCTTCAGATGGAACTTGGAGGAAAAGATGCATGCATTGTCCTGGAAGATGCTGATCTTGATTTAGTGGCTTCCAATATCATCAAAGGAGGATTCTCCTACAGGTAAAATATACAAAGACTTTAACCAGTCCATATATCGTTACGTTAACCGGTTTTTTTCTATATCTTAATTAGTGGGCAGAGATGCACTGCGGTTAAGGTAGTCTTAGTGATGGAATCAGTGGCGGATGAGCTTGTTGAGAAAGTGAAAGCTAAAGTGGCGAAACTAACGGTGGGACCGCCTGAAGAGAACTGCGATATTACAGCTGTGGTGTCGGAATCCTCGGCTAATTTCATTGAAGGATTGGTGATGGATGCTAAGGAGAAAGGAGCAACGTTCTGTCAAGAGTATAAAAGAGAAGGCAACTTGATTTGGCCGTTGCTTTTGGACAATGTCAGACCAGACATGAGGATTGCTTGGGAGGAACCTTTCGGTCCTGTCTTGCCTGTCTTGAGGATCAGTTCTGTTGAGGAAGGCATTAATCATTGCAATGCTAGTAACTTTGGCCTCCAGGTAACGTAACTTTTTTGGCTATTTGGGCCAGTTTAATTGGGTTTCACTTAACCGGAGCTAACCCAACAATCATCTTTTTGAAGGGATGTGTATTCACTAAAGACATCAACAAGGCAATGCTGATCAGTGATGCAATGGAGACAGGAACGGTTCAGATTAACTCTGCGCCAGCTCGTGGACCAGACCATTTCCCTTTCCAGGTTCATAAAATTTCTAGACCAATTTCTGCCTCGGTTATGACCGGTTAGCTAACTTGTTTTTTGGGTTGGAATTAACAGGGACTAAAGGACAGTGGAATAGGATCACAAGGTGTGACAAATAGCATCAATCTGATGACCAAAGTGAAGACCACTGTCATTAACTTGCCTACACCCTCATACTCTATGGGTTAGTTTCCCTTTTTACGCTCTTCAGCTTGGACTCAAATCAATCGGTCTCGTTTGTATCGGATTGAGTCAAAAACTATGAATAAAATGGAGTGATTAGCGTAACAATTATGGTTTGTAATCTTTGTGTAATCAATAAGAGGGTATTGCATAGTAGTAACGTATAATGTAATGCAAAAGAACTGAGAAGTGAGTGAGAGATTGATTGTGTTATGTTATCACAGGAGACGGTTTCATCTCACGACTGTGATTGAAGCACAAAGATCCTTTTGATGAGTATTTGGAGTTTATAACTTTTAGCTTTTTCATACTGAAATAATGATTTGGGACCAGTCTCATCGATTTCTCCGATGGAATATTTTTATTATATATATATGAAAAGAAGAAAAAAAGGACGTCGAATTTATTAAATAAAATGTTCTTTCAGATGGTTTCAAAACTCGAAAGTACAAACTGTTCGAACTTCAAATCGATATTTTTGTGGAGTATAAAATTGCGGTAAAAAAGGTTTGAAGTAGGAGAAATCCATACTTGCAACTTGCAAGTTCTAACCCTCAAAAACATAAGTACTTTCGAGTTTATATATATGTACTCCTGCATGATATCTTAATTCTTAAAGAGTGATTTACACTTTAAGTCACTTTATCACTTTTTATTACATTGTAGAGCACTTCTTGCTCTTAAGGTACTTTTCTCTAACTAAGTGTAACTACAACGAAGTTTAGTTCATTCTTTTGGTTTTTGTCTATTTTTTATTTCTAATATTTGTTTGACTCTCTCCTCCACTTTAATTCATCTTCTTTCCGTAAAGTTCGTACTTTATACTCTCCTCCGACCAACCAAAACAACCTTCCTCCGCCACAGTCTTCTTCTTTTCCGACGAACAACTAACGACACTTATCTCTGTAGCTTTGTCGAGTAAACATTTTTGTTTGTTTATTTTTTTGATCTTCAAGTTTCTCCTCCATCAGAACCCACTCGTTGAACCTCCGATTAACTGTGATTTTCCTCCATCTCCGACTTAGATCTTTGTTCTCGTTGTTCCATGTGATGTAGAGGAAGTTGACAAGCTCTTGTCGGAGAAAAGCTCTTGTCGAAGACAAACTCTGGTCGTCCCCGTCGGTGCTGGGTCGTGACTTCCTCGCCGTCTCGTTTCGTCTTCTTCTGCGTTTTCAAGTCGGTGACTCGTTCACTTCCGTCGTGCCTTCCTCCATGAGGGTCTGAAACCCCTCGTCTTCACCGGCTTATTCCTAAGCAATCCAACACCGAATATATGAGTCACCACCGCGGGTCTCCTATTCAACCCGGCTCAATCGGCTCCGTGACCTACTGCTCCTCTACGACCGTCAACGAATCACACTGGAGGGAAATTGAGCTGTCGAACCACGAAGGGATCCATTCCCAATTCAAGTTCCTGGTATTTGCAGGACCGGTCCTTTATCTTTAGAATAATTACAACTTTACCTTAAAACTTTCTGTTTTGCACAGTTACAATCCAATTTAGCCCAAACTTCCTGTTTTGCACAAGATGATATTCAAAAACAAAGTCAATTCCTTGTATATCTATATGTACATGATACAATGGAAGATGTGTACGTCTGTGCATATATAACACATTTGTGCATGATATTTTGGGATGTTTTTGATTTTTTTAGATAGATAATGTCTACTAAGACGAATGACTTTTGTTTGTAAGTGATACTCTTTGTATTGAGAATTGATTTTGATTTGTGTACATATAATGAAACGTTATGGCAGTAGAGGTGTACTATGTGGTGGTATACACAAATATGTGTGTACATGTGTACTATATTGCATGTCTATCCACATGTACAACATATCAAGCTATCCATATCTAAAAGTGTATATCTATATCATGCTACCAATGTATCAAGTTATATACATGAATACTTTATGATGTTTTTTTGCCAATATTTTTTTGCTTTGTATACATATAAAGAATGGTATATTACATGGTATTGTACTCCATATTAGGTGTACATGTGTACGTGGAGTGAATTAAGAAAATAGTAGTGATTACACAAATCAAACAAAAGATTGAAATTGTTACAAGTATATACAAGGAATTGTCAGTGTGTACAAATTTCTATGTCCAGAAAACCACACGTATATCAGTTTCTTTTGTACATTGCACAATTTATAATAAATTTTGTAATATTGTATATTTTATATGTACATACATATGTGTGTTTCTATTTATAATTTATATGTACATGATCAAGTATACACAAAATATTTACTATCAACATATACAACGACTCACATGTACATCGATTAACTTGTACACTTGATAAATTTGTTAAATACATTTTAGGTTTCATTTAGATAGATTTAGAGTATCTTATTTTACACGTATATTTTGCAACTAATTATGTCACTTTAATTATCAAATGGATAGATAAAACATTCCACTATAAAAATTGTAGGAAAAATTGTGAAATCGCTTTTTAATCAAAGCCAAAAATATTATACTATTAACATGTACACTAGTTCATTTGTACAACGAGAAACATGTACAATATTTCACAAAAAACGATTCAATGGCTTATATCGTCAAAGTGTACACATGTTTCATTGTCCACATGTACAACATTTCACAAAAACTCCTATGTACACTGGTTCATTTGTACACCGAATAGAGTTTATCATTCATTTGAAAATTTGAACAGCCAATATAGTCTAATACAAACTAAAATCGTCTATCATAAACACGAGTGAGTGGGATTCATGTGAAAAGTAAGTGATTCAAGTATTGGGGTTAATTTGCATCTCTAAAAAGCATTGAGGTTAAAATCAAATAATATAAAAGTTAAGGGACC
The DNA here is from genome assembly GCF_020379485.1 of Brassica napus. Taxonomy (NCBI): domain Eukaryota; kingdom Viridiplantae; phylum Streptophyta; class Magnoliopsida; order Brassicales; family Brassicaceae; genus Brassica; species Brassica napus. The sequence goes on along the minus strand of NC_063447.1, from coordinate 49,883,519 downwards.
GGATGTGCAAAAACACTAAAGGTAGCCATTGTCTTTCTCGAGCTTTTCATGATGGTTGAAGGGCATGACAGAGAGGAACGGAGGTCATGGCGATGATGAATCACGCCTAGGAAGAAGGAACTGGAACACGATGCGGAGGATTGACTTCAAGTGAGAACGCGACGGAGTTCTGGGTGTGACACCATGAGGAAGACGACGGTGGGTTGGATATCAAGCTTGCATGAGTTTCTCCGGCTGTTTCGGAGCAATAACAAAGCACGGCGACACGAGAAAACAGAGACGCCATGGTTGAAGCTTGAACGGATCTCTGCCGTCGTCGTGGTATATATCACCATTACACCACCATTAGAGATGCAATTCACATATCTCAAAAGATAAATCAAATCGTAGAAATAATGATTAAACCCAAGATCTTTTAAACAATTTTTTTGAAGAATCAGATTTGATTTAACAAAAAAAATTAAATTTGAGAGGAAGAAGACGAAGAAGAAAGTTCTATGGGACCCATTTTATTTTAGTTAGCGTAATGGATATCAAAAATTGGCTTTTTTTTAGTTAGTTTTTGTGTGAAAAGTAGATGTCGTTAGAAAAAAGGATCAATAAGGTCAATATACAGAAAATGGATGGTAATTGCAGAATTATGCATAGATTTATTTATTTGCAAGATTGGTAGGAAATTGAAGGTAAAATACCGAATTTGTCCTCGCAATGGTGCTGAGATGCCTACGAAACTGATGAAAACCGGTTTTGCAAAGAATCATTGCTACTGTGTATGTCAGGAAATGTTGGAGCACAATTAACAAAATGAAAAGTTTGGGCATACGCTGCAACACAAGATATAAAGCTTTTTCCAATTCCTGAAAAAAATATAAAAATCAACATCCAAAAATATAAATGAATCAAGAACATGAGAGAGAGATTGGACTCTTACCAAAAAAATGGAGAAAACTTCGGTTGTCATTGAAACGTTTAAAGTTTATAGAGTTTCATCAGATTTTTCTGTCATGGAAAAAACAGCTCTTTATTTAGGAAAGAAGCATGATCAAATCAGGAAGAAAAGAGAAAAAGAAAGATAAAAAAAAAAAAAAAAAAAAGAGAAATAACTAAAGAAATGTAGAATTGACTTCGGTTTCAAAAATATCTATAATTAACTTAGAAGCATACATGAAAGATAAAACACAGGGGTGTCAGGCTATGTTTGTGCCTATCAGCGAGTTAGAGTAAGGTTAATACAGGGATTATGAAAAATCAACAGTGGCATGACCGTTTAGCTAATTATATTTTTTCTATAGTTATCTATTGCAAATTCCCTAGAAAAAAAGTGTGTGAGTAGTGACAAGTGACCTATAGTGTAATTGTAAACTACAAAAGTGACTCATGGTGTAAATCTTCATTCTTAAATCTTAAATCATAAGATTTAAATTGTTCATTTCCAGATTATCAGAAAAAGTAAGAAAACGTAAGATGTGAGTTGTGTATTTTTGGTATAGATCATCTTGATTACAAATGTAGATACATATTTGACAATGGATATCAAAAGTCAAGAAGAAGACATAAACAAACTATGGTATATTTTATTTTATTTTATATTTTTTGACAAAGGGCAAACCATATATTTTATTTTATTTATTGCAGAACTTTATTTGATTGATAAAGAGCGTATGAACTTCAACTTCATACGCTATTTCCTCCGTCCTTCTGGAGACCTCATAACAGACCCCTTTCTGATGAGCTTCCACGCAGTTACTCATTTTCAGAAGATCCTCGGGCCTATGCCTGCGCCTGCAGTTGGAATAATCTCAACCTCTCTATGGTTTCGCTCCCTGACTGGTTTCTTCTGTTCGGATAGCCAGTGTCTTCAGATGACCACTTTCCCTGCAGCAGAGGAAATCACGTCAACTCTCTTCAAACTGAACCAAAATAACGCGCCTGGTCTAGACGGTCTTACCGCAGGATTCTACAGAGGCTCTTGGAGTGTTCTTGGTGTGGAGGTTATCCAATCTATATGCCACTTCTTCAATACTTCGTTCTTACCAGCATCGACTAATGCCACTATCTTGTCATTAGTCCCAAAGTTTCCAGGAGCATCTCTCATTACAGAATACCGGCCCATCTCCTGCTTGAACACTCTCTATAAGGTGATCTCGAGACAGCTTGTGAAGAGGCTGAAACCGATACTCACTCCGCTTATTGTTCCTAATCAAACAACGTTTGTAAAGGGACGTTTGTTAGTAGAGAATACTTTTTTGGCTGGTGAGTTAGTTCAGGGCTATCACAAGAATACATGACCAAAAAGAATCACTATAAAAGTGGATATAGCAAAGGCATTTGATACCTTGTCCTGGAGCTTTCTCTTCTCCTGTCTCCAGAGCCTTAACGTTCCCCAACAGTTCCTGTCTTGGCTAAGAGCATGTATCTGTACCACCAACTTCACTGTAGGCTACAATGGCTATGTAAATGGTTACTTTAAAGGTACTCGTGGGTTGAGGCAAAGGGATCCCTTGTCTCCTTATCTTTTTGTCATCGCCATGAACACTCTCTCCCTCATGTTGAATCAGGCAGCACAAGAGATGAGGTTTAACTACCATTCCAAATGCCAAGGATCCAAACTCACCCATTTGTGTTTTGCTGACGATTTGTTGATTTTTATGGATGGCTCCTTGGAATCGGTACAATCTGTCTTGCAGGTGCTTCGGGAATTTGAGCTAAGATCAGGCCTCGCTGTCAGTGTGCAAAAATCTTTCTTCTTTGCGTCTGGCCTCTCACAAAGGGAAACTGATTTGATCCAGTTAACTACGGGTATGCCTATGGGCTCTCTTCCCGTGCGATACCTAGGAGTCCCCTTGTGCACAAAGAAGCTATCACTCTTGCACTGTGAGGTGCTACTTCAGCAAATAAAAACGAAGCTCTCTTCATGGAGTGCAAAATCCTTGTCCTTTGCGGGTAGACTGCTGCTAATCAAAACTGTTATCACCGGCATTACGACCTTCTGGTGCTCCACTTTCATCCTACCACAAGCTTGTGTGAAGCGGATAAACTCCCTCTGTGGCGTCTTTATATGGCAAGGAGATATAGAGAAACATCATACTGCAAGGGTCTCTTGGGTGGTTGTGACAAAGCCAAAGCGTGAAGGAGGATTGGGAATAAAGAACTTAGCTATTTGGAACAAAGCCTGCTGTCTCAAACTGATATGGCTTCTTTTCTTCCAGTCAGGTTCGGTGTGGGTTGCCTGGTTTGTTGAAGAAGTGTTAAACGGCTCTGTTAATAACCTTTGAACCACTGCTTCAAGCCAGCGATACTCATGGCAGGTAAACAAGCTGCTAAAGCTCAGTCTCTCCATTTACAGCTGGATCAAACTTCGTGTGCAGAATGGCTTATCCTGTCGATTCTGGAGTGACAATTGGTCCCCTTACGGCTCCCTAAGGTCCTACCTTAGCCTTGGGGGAAACTCAAGCTTAGGTATCCATCAGCAAGCTACAATTGCCTCTCTGAGAAGTAACAACAACTGGCTACTTCCCCCTGCAAGGTCAGACAATCTCGTTAATATTCATGCTTATCTAACTACTATCCATCTCAATGATAATGAAGATTATTATGAGTGGGATATCGATGGGAAAATCAGCAGCCGTTACAGTGCGGGTACTATTTATGAAAAGCTCTGTGTGGAAGGAGTCTCTGTACCTTGGTTTGCCACGGTCTGGAACAAGGGCGGAATTCCTAGACACAGCTTTCTCTCTTGGCTGTTTGTTCTCAACTGTTGCCCTACTAAAGATAGAATCATCCGATGGGGACATCACACATCACCCACTTGCCTTCTCTGCAACCGCTCTGATGAAAGCCGTGACCACTTGTTCTTCATGTGCCATTACTCTTGGAGTCTATGGGGATCTTTAGCACCACGATGCGGAGTTCAACCATAAAGAGCTTGGGATTTGGTCTTGAATCAGTTTCAATCAATAGGGCGGAATTCAACTAAAGGTATCCTACTTCGACTGTGCTGGCAGGGTTGTGTTTATTGGACATGGATGGAGCGCAATGCTCGACTTCATCGCCAAATCTACCGTTCCCCGGAGACGATTGAGAGGCTTCTGGATAGGCAGATCAAGGATCGTATCCTCTCATTCCGGCAAACAAATTCTTCTTCCTCCTCAAGACTGATGCAGCAGTAGGATTCTTAAAATCTCTCCGGCTCTTTCGATCAACGACGAGCTCCACACATTTCACCGTTCTACATTACTCTTGGGCTTTATTGGTCATTCTGATTTTTATTTTGTGTCTCAATTATAACTGGGCTTGATGGGCTCTTAAACAAAAACCATAGCTTATGGCTGTAATTTTTTTTTTTCTGCATTTTAATTTGAAAGCTAAGTTCAAAAAAAACTTTATTTGATTGATATAAAAAAGTCTACTCTTAAGTCTGTTCTCATTCTTGCTTGCATTACACATTGAGACACTAACATTCTTTTATATGATCACCGACTTATTGGATGGAAGAATATCCTAATAAGTTGTGGAAGTGTAATGCTCTCTTTTCAATTTAAATAATACGTTGAAAATAATAGTGAGCATACCAATTACGTAATAATCTGTCAAATTTACAATTATAATATTGATATATTTAAGAACTACACTAGATCAAATATAACAAAGTATTTTCAACTACAATAAATTTTCTTTTCTTTTTCCGTCTAAATATATTGTCTTAAAAACTAAATATGATATAAGGCTGGATTAACCAGAAAGATAGGGTTTGATTGGCAGAACATTAACATAAATATTGTATTCTTATTATCTAATCAACAATTTTATAAAAAATATTTAGAGGGTGTAAATGATCTTTACTCAATGATTCAATATGAAGATTTTGGTAAAACATTTGCATTTGAGTATATATTTTTTAAAAATAATTTAACTTAATTAATTTATTTTATCCAATAATATCACAAAACTATATTAATTTTCTTTTTTTTTAAATATAATTTATTTATTTTTAATATAATTTTTTAGAAACATTATTACTTTTGAAAAATAAAAGTTAAAACTATTTTTTAAATAATATTTTTTAAAACAAAATAAAATTATTTCAAAATTAAAATATAATTAAATATAACTCATTATTGTCAATAAAAATAAAGATTATTATATATTATAAATATAATATATATATATATATATATTATTCAGTATATATATATATATTATTCAGAAATAAACAAATTGTATATCATATACTAATTTTATATATGAATCATTACTGTTCTACCGATCGCTTTATTAATTACATTTTGGAGAGTATACCGCTTTTGTATCATAATGCTTCTATAGCAAACTCGTATTACTTTGTCATCAGCTCTACCAATCAAGACCATAGTTCAAAAATTTTACGAAAAGAAAATTTGGCAGAATTCATTCTTCAGAATTATTTTTTTATCCAAAGGAAACATTCGAAATTGAATTTACAAATGCCAAAAAAACCAAAATACACAAAGAAACACATGAACAGAACATAGTAGATAGAAATAGAACTAGTCTAAACAAAAAAAAAACACACACACAAAAACGGAGCATAGACAGACCCACCACCTAAATCTTCCGCCGGAAACAGTGAGTGAGTGATGTCTACCAAAAGTGCAAGATGTGCCCATTTCCTAAAGAACTTGCAATAATTGTTTGGAGTGTTTGGATTCGTAAGGTGTTGGAGAACCTCATAGATGTTGAATAATGAATGAGTAGGTGTAGGTAGATAGTCCAGTCTATTCGTTATTTAGAGATCGAAACTTAACATGTAGAAAATAAAATATAACAGCATACGCTACAAATCAAATCCAAAATAGATATTCCACATACTTTTAACAACTTATTCAATAAAAGGTTTACCAATCACGTATTTTTATTTTGAAAAGTAAAACATATATTTTGACAGCAAATAAGCCCACATAAATTCAAAATTAATGAACTAAAGTGTTATAAAAAATCCAAAGTTTTATCAAACATTCCATTCTTTTTAAATTGATGTATGTTTTGGAATTTTCAAATATATCAAAAACATATTAAATTTTGGTTTTAAATGTTATATGTTGTGATTACCTATTTCCGCACCATTTAACCAATCAACATTTAATAAATAAAATTAATTTCTGTGACGTTTACAATTTACCTTTATTACCTAATAAAAAATATAAAAATATAAAAATATTTTTTTTCTTTTAAAACATTGATCAATTTAAAGCCCAGGGAATAACTTTTATTTTCGCTTACAAGAAACTATAACATGTATTAGAGTCACTAGTGCTACATATCATCAAGGGATATAAACCAACATACAAATATCATGTTACTTTGTTTGAAAAAATGTTAACTTTCTTCTACTTTTACTTTTTTTTTTTGGTTATGTTCCATGTTTACTTTGTTAATATACAAATTATTTTGAAAAAATTATACAGCTATTTGTTGGTTTTTCAAATTTATTTATAAACTTTCTTATTTTCATTTAAATTACTAAAACGAAACTGTTCATCTAATTTAATTTTAACTCTATTTGGTAATTGAAAAAATTACATACATAAAATCATATGTTTATATATTTTTCTACTTTATTATCTTATTAAAATATTAATAAATATAGTATTATTGATATTTATAATTTTTATTTGAAATATAATACACATTATTATCTATACATTAGAAATTATTTGATAAAATAATAATTTGTATTTTATAGCAAGTTCGCTTGTAGATCTACAATTTCTATCATACCATATAATTTTTACTATAAGATACATGGAATTATAACATTTACCAAAAAACTGAATATGGTTTCGTGTAACTTATCAGCTATCACTGCTATCGTATTTTGGACAAATCTTATTATAACTCTCTGTTCCCCGAAAACTTGATCAAACCTCGAAATTAAACCAATAAATAATTTTTTAAAAAATATTCCATATACATTTTCCTACGTTAGAGACATAAGTGTCCACACAGCTTGCCTCCTTTGCTCAGATGGATATGCCATGACCACCTGTTCTTTCAGTGTCACTTTTCTCGCCAAGTATGGGGTACTCTAGCTAGCTGCCCGCATACGGCAGCATCCTCCTCTTGAGCTCGGTTCTGCAATCGATTGGGTCCTCCAGACCCGAACGCCTTCTCAGAACCCAACCTCGACCATCATCAAGCTCCTTCTCCAAGCTTCAGTTTCTTATATTTGGAAGGGACGCAGCTCCCACCTTTTCACACAAGTATCCTTTTCACCAGCATCTATCCGCATTTCGATTGACCGCCATTTGAGAGTCCGGCTTCTTGCTCTCCCTCCGCCTTCTCCACCAAGCATGTCATCTCTCTTTGATTTGTATTTTGGTTATATTAGTAGTCCTCTCTAGTTATGTCTTTTTTCTTTTTCTGTTTGGGTTCCTTCGAGAATTCCAATTTGTATGCTCTATGCGCCAATAAGTTGTATTAGTGCGACAGTATTATTCAAAAACTGGTATAAATCTTAACATATTACCAAAAAAAAAAGTGTCCGCACAAAGCAAAACTGCTTTACAAACACTGGCTTTATTTTTCATTACCTTTATTTTAGTTTTTCTCATTTAACTAAAGTTGTGATTGGAGATTTGACTTTTAAGCTTTAAGGGTTTTATAATCTAAAGCTTCTAAAATCAATAATTGTACCAATCACATTTTTTTTTAATTCTCAAAATCTTTAAAAACACTTAAAGTCTTAACTTCTATTTTTCCTTCACGTTTGTTTACTTAAACAACTAAGATAAGACATGCGTCTTGCGCAGGGTGAATTTATTTGTATATATTATCGATAGTTTTTTTTATATATTTGATCATTTTATTTATATATAAAATATTTTTTGTTGTTATTATATAATTTCTTTCCAATGGATCGGATCAATTTTTATTAAAAATAATGGAACAAACTATAATTAATACATCATGGGTTGATCGGATTGGACATTAAACAAATTATGACATAAAAACCTTATTTTTTCTATCGAACACATTCTTTAAAAAAATGAACAGTATTGTTTTCACAGTTGAATTATTTTGACTTTTATCTTCCATATGGTTTTGAAAGCTTTCAAATCAACCAACGAATTGATACATGTCATTTTAATATTTTTAGTCGTATACTTAAGGAAAACTTACATTTTTGTAATTTAAAGTCGTTTTAAAAAATTCAAAATATAACATATAAGAAAAAATCTAACATATAAGAAAAATATAACATATAAGGTGTCCTCATTTTTGTATTTTAAAGTCGTTTTAAAAAAAATATAACATATAAGGTTTCCTCATTTTTGTAATTTAAAGTCATTTTAAAAAATTCAAAATATAACATATAAGAAAAAATCAAATTTTTTTATTATATGGTTAATGTGATTGTTTATTTTTTTTAATAATATAAAATTAAACAAAAATGAAGAAGGATGCAAAAATTGTTATCAAATCTTTATTATTCATAATCATTAATTGTCATATATATGTAAATCATATTAGGTAATTCTGTAGCTTTTATTTAAGGAAAGAATACACACTTCTTATATTTTAGGTTAATATAGGGTCCGATTGGTAATGGCTGTAGCTTTAAAATTTTTGCTGTAGAAAAAAATCTGTAGATTTTTTGCTGTGGCTTTAAATTTTATTGCTGTAGAAAAAAATCTGTAGATTTTTTGCTGTGGCTTTAAATTTTATTGCTGTAGAATTTTATGAAAGCACTAAAAATTTGCTTTGGATATTTGGCCCTGCAGAGCATTTGTACAGCTGTAGGTTATTTCTAGAGCTGTGGCTTCAAAAAAAAATTTAAAGCTTGATTGCTCTGAATTTGGTGCTTTAGAAATAAATAAGGCTGTGGACAGCATCTACAACAACTACCAATCACCCCCATAATGTTCTCTAGTGGACATTAAACAAATTATGACATAAAAATCTTATTTTTTCCATCAAACACATTCTTGAAAAAAATGAACAGTATTGTTTCCACAGTTAAATTATTTTGACTTTTATCTTCCATATGGTTTTGAAAGCTTTCAAATCAACCATCGGATTGATACATGTCATTTTAATGTTTTTAGTCGTATATTTAAGGAAAGCTTACATTTTTGTAATTTAAAGTTGTTTTAAAAAAAATGCAAAATATAACATATAAAAAAATTCTAACATATAAAAAAAATATAACATATAAGGTGTCCTCATTTTTGTATTTTAAAGTCGTTTTAAAAAATATATATATAACATATAAGGTTTTCTCATTTTTGTAATTTAAAGTCATTTTAAGAAATTCAAAATATAACATATAAGAAAAATCTAATATTTTTATTATATGGTTAATGTGATTGTTTATTTTTTTTAATAATATAAATTTAAACAAAAATGAAGAAGGATGCAAAAATTGTTATCAAATCTTTATTATTCATAATCATTAATTGCCATATATATGTAAATCATATTAGGTAATTCCGTAGCTTTTATTTAAGGAAAGAATACACATTTCCTATATTTTAGGTTAATATAATGTTCTCTAGTGTTATATAATTACGGAAAAATGTGACACCATTAGATTAAACTATACTTTATATTAGATGCTCTAGAATTCTTTGAAATGAAATTTAGAAGGCATTTAAAGTGCCACCTATGATTTGTTTTTTTAATTAATACAAAATTAAGGTTCTAATTTTTCAAATGCTTCTCAATTAATATATAGGGGATTAGCGATTTTTAAGGGAAATTTGCCAAAACTAACCTGCATATTCATTTTAAACACAAATTTGTACCACATATTCAATTAAATGCATAACTAAATAAAAATGTGGTAAAGTTACTATGTAGCCCTTATGACCAAACAGAAGACCATAAAGTTATTTTACGATTTTGTCATTCGGAAGTCTACATTTAAAAGAAAGAAGTCTACACTTTGTAGACTTCCTAAGAAGTCTAATGTGTAAAGCGATTCCAAATTTTACATCATAATTTGATCTAATTAATGATTTAATTTTAGAAATGTATAAAAATAATTTGTGTGAATTTTTTAATAAATCATCATTATAATAACCAATATGAGGTACCTGTTTTTTGGTCATATAAATTTATAGATTCAAACTCTATGCATTTACTTTACTACTATTTTAACTTGTAAATTCTTTTTTTTTTGAAGTTTTTCCAGATTTTAAACTACTTTTCAAATTTCTAAATGTAAATATTTTTTAGATCTGAAAATTATCTGATAGAGTAGACTTTAAATGAAGTTACTAAACCGCAAGTGAAGTCTACTATAGCCTTATTTTTTAAATAGACTTCATTTGAAGTCTTCTCAAATATGATTTTAATTTTTTATCTTATATTTTTATTTTGCATATATCGGCCGTGTTCGTTTGCTGGTCGCTAGCGTCAGCGACCAACTTCAGCGACCAAACGTTGTTCGTTTACCGGTCGTGAGTTCAACGACCAAACGCTAGCGATCAGCGATTTAAAATTTTGGACGCTAGAAATTTTAGCGGCGCGACCAAAATCGTGCGACTAGCGACCAAAATCGTGCGACTAGAAAAAAAAAACTTAAAAAGACAACTACCCTAAATATATTTACAGAATCACAATACATTGCCATTAACCCTAATACAAACTCACGCCAAAAATAAAAAAAAATCTCAAGCTCTCTCTCTCCTCAAGCGCACTCTCTCCGATCTATTTCCGGCGGCCACACACAGAAACTTCTCTTCTCAAGCTCTCTCTCTCCGATCAATTTCCGGCGGCCACACACTACAAGAAAACATAAGCTTAACGAGGGCGGTTTTCCTCGTGAGTTCGTCGTAAAAGAGGCTTTACGAGGAATTAGCGAGGAAACATGTTTTCTCGTTACTCATTCGTCGTAACACATATTTCCTCGCCAATTCGTCGTAACTTAGCGAGGAAAATATTTCGTCGTAAAGACGAAGTACATCATTTCGTCGTAAAGACCACGTAAATATTCCACGTAAGGAGGTCGCTATATTTTCTCGTAACTACCTCGAAACGTGTTCCTCGTAAACTACACGTAAATACCTCGAAAGTGTTTCCTCGCAAAATACACGTAACTACCACGAAAGTATTTCTTCGTAAAATACTCGTTTACCTTTCCTCGTCATTTCCTCGTAAATGTTTCCTCGTAAAATACTCGTTTATTTTTCCTCGTCATTTCCTCGTAAAGTTTCCACGTAAATAGGTCGTAAATTAGCTACGAATTTACTTTGTTTTTTGTATTTTACAGAATTTAAAAATATAATTAAAAAAATAATTAAAATTATTTAATTTATTAATAAAATTAAAATTTAAAATAAAAATCAAATCAATACGAAAATATTTTATATATAAATAAGTTTTGAATTTATAATACAACAACCGGAAAAAAAGAACTAAGGGTCGTTCATCGCCTGGTAGAATTCCTCACTCCTCCTCGCAACATCCGCCTCGTTATGTGTGTCGGATGACTCGCCTGGAATGGGATGTTGTTGTCGCATGTTCCTCAACATGGACTCCCATTCCGGATTTATGGCCGCTATAACGTCCAAGAAGCCCTCGACTCCACCCATACGAGCTTTTGTCGCGGCCAACTCGTTACGCAGCTCAGTGACTTCATCATCCCGTCGCTGACCATAAGATGATGTCGCTCTCGGAACATTATTGACGGAACCAATCCCCAACGTCCTTCCCTTTTTTTAGGGAAAACCTTAAAAACAAAAAAATAAATATTGTTAGTAAAAATTTAAAGTTAAATTAAATGAATAATAAAAAATTAAAATTTTAGAAAATTTGCCTCCTCGTAAATCTTATCCACTTCAAGTGTGGATAAGGTGACGGGTAATCCGTCGGTAGACTGTTGGGTCAGCTGGATCTGGCGGTCTTCAACCCGAGCAACCACGTCGTTGTAGATTTGCTCGGACTTGCCATCTACAAATACGCCCGTCTAGTTCTTGTGGGTCCTCTCGTAAAGTTCCATAAGAGACGGGAAATGTCTCGTCTCTTTGGCCTAAAAAACATTTAAGAAAGTTAGAGTAAAAATATATATATTAAAAAAATTATTTAATAAAATATTTAATTACCATTTCCAAACGGACACCGGCGTGGGGTTTTTGGCCCGTAGTGTGAAGCATCGGCCCGTTTCCGTGCTCATCGACCGTGTTATGGGAGTTAGAGCAAGACTGGGCGATTCTAATGGAATCAGGAAGACGCCAATAACTGATGAGGTCATCCCACACATCCGTGGTGAGCTCAGAGGGTTTGCCACGCTCATACCCCTTCACGATCCAGTCACCCTTCCAGTTGGAGACCGTGTCCAACAAGCGAACTTTCGCCTTCGCGATAAACTTCTTCCTCACCTTCTCAGTGATCCCCAAGGCCCAATTATATTTTTGCTGTTGGAAAAAATAAATTAACAATTAGTTTTTTAGAAAATATATATATAAATCAGGAAAAAATTAAAGTATATATAATTAATTAATAGAAACTTACAGCGTAAATTTTGAACCACGTCTTTCTGACGTAGTGAGGCGTCTTACTCCAGTTCGGATGTGCCATGGAGAAGTAACCTTTGATCGTGTCGGTTACGTCCGATGCAAGACATCCGTCAACCCCCCACCTGGAAAATACAAATTTTAAATATAAATTATTTTTTTATGTTATAAAAGAATTTTAACGAATTAAAAAAAAATTAATGCAACATACCACAAAGGTCCGTCCGGTCGGTCGGGGTCGATGACTGGTAAACCTTCTCTGTCTTGCAGACGGAGAATGTCATCTTCAGTGTACTGCGAGTAAGGAGCACTCGGAGGCACCATCAAATCGGGATGAATCTCGGCGGGCATCGGAGGTGCCATCGGAGGAGGCACAGGAGGAGGCATCGTCGGATGAGCCATCGGGGAAGGCACATGAGGAGGCGATGGTGCACTAAAAGAAGGAGACCCAGAGACTCTCTGAGTGTACTAAGTATCGGGGACAGTCTCCTGACCCGAAGAACCGGGAGCTGAAGAAGATGAGTCTAAACGACTACCCGGCTCACCGAACATCTCTCTGTAATGAGCAGTAAGTCTGCATTTTCGAACCTGAGAAAAAAAAATTTCATTTTTAAAATTAACATCAACAGTATATTTCCCAACATTATCCACCTAATCAACACTAAATAACATAAAACCCGTAAACCTATCTAAATTCCCTATACTAACAACCTAATCTATCCTAAACTAACCAAATTAGAGAGAAATTAAAGAGGCTTACCATTGCCACGAAATGGAGAGGAAGTGAAGAGAAAGTATAGAGGAAAGAAAGTATGAGCGCTCGGGGGTATATATAAGATTACATATCGTCGCAATTTCCTCGTAAGGTTACGACGAAATAGCGAGCAATTACAAAGGCCCGCGTTTTATTGTACGAGGAAAGAGCGAGGAATTACAAAGGCCCGCGTTTTTATATACGAGGTATTAACGACGATTTTATTATCGTTGCAAATTCCTCGTAACGTTACGACGAAATAGCAAGCAATTGTACGAGGAAATAGCGAGGAATTACAAAGGCCCGCGTTTTTATATACGAGGTATTAACGAGCCGCACTTTCCTATAAATATACCCACAACTCTCTCCTTCTCAAACCACACACAAACTCCCAAATCGCACTCCTCAGCAAAATCCTATTCAAATTATAAATATTTGAAAAAAAAAGGAAGAGAAGAAGATATTAGAATTCATGTGGGCGAGACTTACGTATTATAATTGCTGGAAGTTTTGCCACATGTGAATCTGGTATTTTTCTTCTTTTTCTTTTTTTTCTAGTTTTTACACTACGAGGTATTTACGACGATTTCGTCCTACGTGGAATTAACGAGGCCCGTGTTCTTTATTTATTTTACGAGGTGTTTACGACGATTTCGTCCTACGTGGATTTAACGGGGGTCGCTTTCTTTATTTTTTATTTCATCGTTATTTCCTCGTCTTCTTACGAGTCCTTTACGACGATTCTCTCTTACTTTTTACTTCATATATTCCAAACCCCATCTTTATTTCCATTCCAAACCATAATTCCCACATTTGCTTATTCATAAAATAAACTCCCACATTACCTTATTGATGAAACAAACTCCCACATCTTATTCATAAAACACCCTACACAAAATCAAATACATCAATCGGATACATCGACATTCTCGTCATCACTAGAAACATCATCATTTTCATTAAACTCGTCTTCAACAGCTTCGTCTATGGCATCATCGGTAAGATCTTCGTACTCGTGATTATGCGGATCAATGAGAAGGATGTCATTAATTTCTTGTTCAGGTTCCTCGACTTCATTTATCTGTTCTTCTTGCAATGGTGGTTCTTCTCCACTGATGATTCGTCCTCGAGGTGTAACTTTGATCACTGCTAACCAATTTATACCCGAATCTCTCATCCGAGGGTATGGAAGGAAGCTAACTTGGTCTGCTTGTGAAGCTAAGATGAAAGGCTCGAATTTGTTGTACCTTCGTCCACCGTTGACATCAACTACACCGAATTTGTTAGACCGAACACCTCTGTTGACGACGGGGTCGAACCATTCACATTTGAAGAGGACGCATTTCAGCTTCAGTATCCCTGGAAATTCGACTTCAATAATCTCCGTCAAGATCCCGTAGAAAGTTGTTTCCCCTTTCACACATATTCCATAGTTACTGGTCACCCGCTGTCTACCATACTCATATGTGTGAAAAGTATAGCCTCATGTGAAATATATCTGTGATGTGGTGACCTTTACAAGTGGAGATTGAATTACTTCGTGTAACCACTTAGGATAATCTGCATCGTCGTCATAATCAACCTGCAAAAATAAAAAGAATGTTGAAATACCTGATTCAACAACCACTTAATGAAGTGTTAATCTTTCCTTTTGTCTACGTCACTTGTGGATATACCAGAAAATGTTTCTTCGACTTGAGAAACAAATAGGCTAGGCATGGGCATTTTACCCGGACCCGAAGACCCGAACCGGAACCGACCCGAAAATACAGGTTCGGATCCGGGTCCGGGTCCATGCTAAGTACCTATTAGGTCTTTCTTTTTTGGACTCGCGGGTCTCGGTTCGGGTCCATGCTAAGTACTCTAAAAGTACCCGAAGTACCCGCAAATAATTGTATATACTAGGTTTATTTGGGTGATTGGGTATATTTTTGGTATTTCGGATTTTTTTTTAAGTTTTGGGTTTGGATTTTCGGGTATAATTGTAGGTTTTTGGTGAAATTTTAGATTTTTAGAAAATATAATTTGGGTATTCAGGTAAAATTCGGATATGTTTTGGGTTTTCGGGTCTGATTTTGGATAAATTTTTGGGTATTTTTACGGTTTTTCAGGTATTTTTAGAGTTTTCGGGTCCAGTTCGGGTATTTCGGGTCTATTTCGGGTCCTAAATACCCGAACTGACCCGGATCCGAAATATACCCAAATATTTTGGGTATTTTAGGGGTATTGAAATTATAGACCCGAACCGATCCGGACCCGACAAGACCCGACCCGGAACCGACCCGAAAAGTTATAGGTACCTATATGGGTCTAAATTGCTAGGACCTGAAGGACCCGGACCCGACAATACCCGACCCGAATCCGACCTGAAGACCCGGATGCCCATGCCTAAAATAGGCTGTAAAATCACATTTTATAAGAATGAATCTCTCGCAATTATATAATTAATTATACTTATATGTGTTTCGAAGTGTCCATATATGTTGCCTTTCAAAATAATGCATCAATGGATCCTCGCAATTGAGTAGTATATAGGTGTGTGCACTATGAGCGTCTTGTTCACTCGACCACCAAACCTCTTTAGACTTCCCACCAAGTCGTCCAATCTGGCTAAAGATGTCTGGAACACCAGCAACTGCATATGTTGGCGCAACACCACCATCATCATATCATCTTGGAGCTCTTCTCTGGGTACGTATTTTTGACACAAAGTAGTACGATGTGAAGTGGGAAACTTCTTCCGTCAAACTTCCAGCAATTATAGAACCTTCAACTTTGGTGAGGTTCCTTGCTTTTCCCTTCAAATATTTCATGGCTCGCACATACTGATACATCCATCCGTAATGTACAGGTCCACGAAGCAATGCCTCATATGGGAGGTGGACAGCTAGATGCTCCATGTCGTCAAAAAATCCGGGAAGAAATATCTTCTCCAAGTTGAACAACAAGATGGGAATGTTCTCCTGAAGCGGTTCCACAACTTCTTCTTTAAGAGTGCGTGTGCTCAGATCCCTGAAAAATGCTCCAGCCTTTTATATTTCAAAAACAATTAAACACATTGTTAGTCATATATTATTTTACAAATTAGACCGTTATAATACACTACGTACCTGCAAGTGCTTCATGTACGTTTGTTGGAAGTAGCTCCGCAAATGCAAAGGAAAGTAGTCGTTGCATAAAGACATGACAATCATGACTCTTCATCCCGGAGAACTTTTGACCCTTTTCAACACATCTAGAGAGATTCGAAACATACCCATCGGGGAACTTCACTTCTGATGCCACCCAGTTGAACAACACCGACTTTTTTTCTGAAGACAATCTGAATATCGGAACGGGAACTTTTCCATTGCTTTTAATATGTAACTCGCTTCTTGAGCAAATATCCGGCAAGTCCAACCTCGATTTTATGTTGTCTTTTGTCTTCCCTGGGACATTCAATATTGTATTCATGATGTTTTCAAAGAAATTCTTCTCTATATGCATCACATCGAGGTTGTGGCGCAGAAGAAGATCCTTCCAATATGGAAACTCCCAAAATATACTCTTCTTGTGCCAGTTGTGATGAACACCGTAAGAATCATGCATATTACGAGGGACATGCCAATTACCACCCCAACGAACTGTTTCGTTAGCTCCGTAGTAGTCGATTTGCGCTTCAATTTGTTCTCCAGTTAGATATGGAGGAGGAGTGTCTCTCACAACCCTTTTGTGCCTAAACAAATTCTTGTTTCTTCGGTAAGGATGGCCAATGGAAAGAAATCGACGGTGACAATCAAACCAAATTGTCTTCCTACCATTCTTCAGTTGAAACGCATCTGTCGTTCCATTACAATATGGACAAGCTAATCTCCCATGTGTAGTCTATCCAGACAACATCCCATAGGCAGGAAAATCACTTATGGTCCACAAAAGCATCGCTCGCATCGTAAAATTCGTCTTCATTGAACAGTCATACGTCCTCACCCCTGTTGACCACAAATCCTTCAACTCTTTTATCAGTGGTTGTAGGAAAATATCCAAGGACCTTTTTGGATGGTTCGGACCAGGTATTAATATGGTCAAGAATAGCAAATCCCGTTGCATGCACATCTCCGGTGGCAGGTTGTATGGTGTAAGAAAGACTGGCCACAATGAATGTTGTCTCCCTGACATTCCGAACGGACTAAATCCATCTGTGCATAGTCCGAGATACACATTCCGGCAATTGCTAGCGAAATCCGGATGTACTTTGTTGAAATGTTTCCAAGCTCTTGCATTTGATGGATGAGTCATCTCACCATCCGTCTGAGTATGCTCGGCATGCCATCTCATCTTTCCAGCAGTCTGCTCTGATTGATACAATCTTTTCATCTGTCTGTAATTGGTAGGTTCCACATCCTTTGGTATGGTACCCTATTACGTCCCCGTCCTTGCGGCTTGAATCGTGGCTTCTTGCAGAATCGATATTCTTCTTGCAGAATCATCATCTCCCAAATAGATCATGCAGTTGTCGATGCAAACATCTATCATCTCCGACGGCAACCCAAGACTATAAACCAGTTTCTGAATCTCATAATAAGAATCAGCAAACACATTGTCTTCCAGCAAATACTCTTTAAACAAGTCCGCCCATTCGTTCATGCAACTTTCAGGTTGATTGTGATCAGTTTTAATATTCATCATTCTAGCAGCCAACGAAAATTTAGAGAGACCTTCTCTACAACCACTGTAAAGTGGTTGATTCGCCGCGTTTAACATTTCGTAAAACTTTTTTGCATCTATATTAGGTTCTTCATCTTCATCATGACCTACGAATGCATCAACTACCATATCCTCCTGATGGTAACTATGTTCATTATGCAAATGATGATCAACCGGTTCTTTTTCCTGAAAATTGCTATTACTACTACCAGCTTCATTCTGATCATAATTAAAATCTTCTCCATGTTGAAACCAGATATAGTAATTTGGCGTGAAACATCTATTTATTAAATGCTTCCAAACATTTTTACGGTTTGCCAGTTTTGAATTGTTGCATTTCTGACAAGGACAGAACATCTTACCACATTCTTGGGCGAGCGGTGTTTAATCTGCTTGATGCATAAATGTCTCCAGCCCCGCAAGGTATTCTTTCTTCACTCTCCCGTTAGCATCTCTATGCATATACATCCACTTCCGCAACTCGTAAATAGTCCCGGAGCCAGCCATTTTTTTTCTTTCACGTTTTTTATTGTTGGTGTGTTTAAAATGATGTTCAAACATCCATATTTATAGGAAATTTCGAATCTGGTAGTTGTAATTTTTCTATGAATTTACGACGAAAATTAATTAGGTAGCAAAAAAAAACATGTAACATCCACAAAGTTGGTGGATTCAAAGTTTCCTCGCTAAATAAAGGTAAATTATTTCCTCGTAAATAAC
Organism: Brassica napus; assembly: GCF_020379485.1. Classification (NCBI taxonomy): domain Eukaryota; kingdom Viridiplantae; phylum Streptophyta; class Magnoliopsida; order Brassicales; family Brassicaceae; genus Brassica; species Brassica napus. The sequence goes on along the minus strand of NC_063447.1, from coordinate 49,864,868 downwards.
ACGCGAATTTTACGTCGTATTTATGAGGAAATAGTATTTCCTCGTAAAAGACACGTCAAATTACATCGACTTTACGACGAAACGCTTTTGTCGATACTTTACGAGGAAATAACGATGACATTATTTTTCCACGTAAGTTCCTCGTAAAATTGACGTAAATTTACGAGGATTGTTTTTCCTCGTTAACTTTCCTCGTTAAGCTTGTGTTTTCTTGTAGTGACAGAGAACCCTATCTCACGACATGGAAACGAGCAACTCAGCGACAACCGCTGCGATCAACCTCGCGACCTTCAAACGAACATCATGTCGCAGTCACTGGTCGTTGACTCTGGTCGCTGACGCTGGCGACCACGAAACGAACAGGGGAATTGTAAATGCATGAATATGATGTACCAAAAAATCGGCCTTCTAAAGTTTTCAAATCATCTTCCCAAAAATGTAAGATTTACATTTATTCTTTATAAATCTGTATTATTGTGTTCATATTGAACTAAATTTATAGATTCAAACTCTATGTTTTTGCATTACTACTATTTTAGGCTAAAAAAAAATATTTTGAAAAAATTTCGAGAACAAACTATTTTCAAATTTTCTAAATGTACATTTTAGATTTGAAAACTTTTTGTTAGTATAGATTTCTAGTGAAGTCTACTAAAATATGATTTAATTTTTTTATCTTATGCTTTTTTCATAATTGTATCTTATTTTGCATGTACTCTTTTCCAGGACTTCATTTGAGGCATCAAGATTATGAATAATCAAAGAAACTGTAAATAATTATTTTGATGCATAATCTATAAAAATTCCTTTGTAATAATTTATCATTCTAAAATATTCTGTAAATAATTATTTTGATGCAAGTGGACTATAAGTTACCTCGTGGAGATATGGCAAAAACATAAACTGGATTTTTTATTTTCATCTGAAACGAAGCAAGACACATACTTTGTTAAAGACTTTCAATCGCACTTTGGATATGATAGCTTGGTAACAGTGGATCCCATCGGGAGAAGTGGTGGTTTAGCTCTCTTCTATAATAACGAGTATCAAATTAGGATCTTATATTCAAGTAACATGATGAAAGATGTGGAAGCGGTGGCGCTTGGAAAAAAGGTTTATTTAACTTTTGTTTATGGAGATCCGGTCCAAAAGTTGAGGGAACATGAGTGTGAAAGGTTAACTAGATATCGGCTCTCACGCTTAGAGCATTGGTTTATTATTGGAGATTTAAATGACATTACTTGTAATCATGAGAAAGAAAGGGAATCTCTAAGATGTGCAGACTCGTTTATCCCTTTTAACAATATGATCAGAGACAGTGGATTATTAGAGTTTCTGGCTCGGGAAACAAAATTTCCTGGCAAGGACGGCGGGGGAAAGGGAAAGGGGCAGTGACGGTCCGATGTCGTCAAGATCATGCTCTGGCAAATGAAGATTGGCACACTATATTCTCGTGTTCGTATATAGAATATTTAAGGATGGTAGGATCTGACAACCGACCCGTAGTAGCCTTTCTAGAAGACAAAGTGACCAGATGGAAAGGACAGTTTCGGTTTGATAAGAGATGAATTGAACATGAAGGTCTTATGGAATCGATTGCCATGGGATGGTCTGAAGATAATAATGGAAGTGGGGGAGATATTGTTGCCAAAATAAGTAATTGTCGTCACGAAATCTCGAAATGGCGGAAAGCCAACCCACCATATGGAAATGAAAAAATAAATGATCTTCAAAAAGTCCTGGAGGAGGTGCAGACAGATGATAATAGATCACAAGAGTAAATTTTAAAGGTATCTAGGAAAATGCAAGACGCATATAAGGATGAAGAGGAATATTGGCATCAGAAGAGTAGGAATATGTGGTACACATCAGGGGATCTCAATACACAATTTTACCACGCTTTAACAAAACAACGACGTGTTCGTAACATGATTGTGGGTTTGCATGATGATGCGGGAAATTGGATTACCGAGGACAACGGTGTCGAAAAAGTGGCAGTAATATTTCGAGAAACTTTATAGTACCACTTCCCCCATCTGAGTTTGATAGTTTTCTGGCAGAGATAATACTGAGTATCACTACACAGATGAATCAATGGTTACTAAGGGTAGCGACAGAGGAAGATGTTTGAGAAGCTTTGTTCATGATGCATCTTGAGAAGGCGCCATGACCGGACGGAATGACAGATCTCTTTTTACAACATTCGTGGCACATAATTAAGCGAGATTTGGTTGAAATGGTAAATACTTTTCTGGTATCAGGAGAAATGGATCCAAGGTTAAATATTACTAATATATGTATGATCCAAAAACAGAGAGGCCTACAAGGATGATGGAACTAAGGCCAATAAGTCTTTGCAATGTAGGATACAAGATCGTCTCAAAGGTTTTGTGTCAACGTTTGAAAACTTGTCTCCCCTCCATCATTTAAGAAACTCAATCGGCATTTGTGGCACGAAGGCTGATATCTGATAATATACTTATAGCTCATGAAATGTTTCATGGCCTGCGAACCAATAAAGCATGCCAAGGAAAATACATGACAATCAAAACAGATATGAGTAAAGCGTATGACAGGGTGGAGTAGGACTTTATCTACGCCCTTTTACGGAAATTGGGTTTTGACCCTCACTGGATTAAATTAATGAGGGAGTGTATTTCTTCGGTGCAATATCAGATTTTACTGAATGGTCAACCGCGGGGTCTCATAATTCCACATCGCGGTTTACGTCAAGGGGATCCTTTATCCCCTTATCTTCTTATTATGTGTACTGAGGCCTTAATTACGAACTTCAAGAAGGCTGAGAGAGAGAAACAATTAACGGAAATGGAGGTAGTCAAAGCATGTCCATTGATATCTCATCTGTTCTTTGTAGATAATAGTCTTTTCTTTTGCAAGGCACAAAAGGACGAGTGTCAACCAATTCTCAGGATTTTAAAGGAATATGAGGAGGTCTCGGGTCAACTTATTAACTTCCAAAAATCATCCATTCAATTTAGACATAAGATTGAGGAAGCCTACCGACAGAAGATGAGAGACATTTTGGGTATACAGAATGTAGGGGGCATGAGATCTTATCTGAGACTGCCAGAAAATCTTGGAGGTTCCAAGATACAAGTTTTTAGTTTCACGCAGGATCAGTTAAATAATAGGATCAATGGATGGACTTTTATTTTTTTTTCCAAAGGAGGCAAGGAAGTGATTATAAAATCAGTAGTAACGGCTTTACCAAATCATGTCATGTATTGCTATTGATTACCAAAGGCAATCATGAAGAAATTGACTACCACGGTAGCACGTTTCTGGTGGAGCCCAGGGAGAATTACAAAAGGTATGCATTGGAAATCATGGGACAAAGTATGCGAAAGTAAGGATGAAGGAGGTTTGGGTTTTAAAGATATCACGGATTTTAATACGGCGATACTCGGCAAACAGTTATGGCGATTAATAGAAAAGCCAAACACATTATTTTCACGAATCTTAAATGGACGGTACTACATGAATGCCTCACCCCTGGAGCCGATCCGATCATACTCTCCGTCATATGGCTGGCGGAGTATTATTTCAGCTAGATCTCTGGTAAGCAAAAGACTAATTAAAAAGGTGGGATCAGGATCATCTATAGCTGTGTGGAATGACCCATGACTCCCAACCACTCGCCCGAAACCAGCAACTAAAAATCAACATGATACCTATCCAGACCTTACATTGGATTCTCTCATAGATTCTGCTTCGCGAACTTGTAACTCACAGGCTATTCGGGCTTTGGTAGATCCCCATGATGTGACAATGATAGAAAGTATACCATTGAGTAGGACTCAAGTGGTAGATAGAGATGGATGACATTTCACAAAGAATGGGAGATACACGGTTAAATCAGGTTATCAAGTGGAACATGTCTACCCAGATAAGGAAAAACCACTGAAAGTGTTTGGACCCACAGTTGATATTTTGAAGGCGTTTTGCTGGTCAGTACGATGTCCACCAAAGATAAAACACTTCTTATTGCAACTGGTATCAGGGTGTATAGCAGTGAAAAATAATTTGCGAGCAAGAGGAATACAAGGGGAAATATGTTGTGCCAGATGTGGGGCTCAAGAGGAATCAATTAACCATGTCTTCTTCGAATGCCCCCCAGCGATTCAGGTGTGGGTGCTATCAAAAATACCGTCCAATCCTACAATTTTTCCAACTAATGCGCTCTTTACAAATATTGACCATTTTTTTGGTGAGTTACTCCGAAAATGGAAGATCATCAATTTGCGTGGATACTATGGTATATCAGGAAAGCAAGAAATAACAAAATTTTCAGTAATTTGGATATGGATCTCAGGGATACCCTTGGCCTGGTTAGAAACAGAGTCAACTCTATGAACTGAAGCACATGGACTGAAAATGCAGAGGGCAGTACCAAATACAAGGACAGAGCCTCTACCATCAATTCCCTGTCGGTAGTGCTTTTCAGATGGTTCTTTGAAAGAGAATGAGTTTATGGCTGGACAAGGTTGATATAGTACTCTAGAAGGCTTTGATGGTTTGATGGGGGCAAGAAATGTCAGGGCTAGTCTGTCTCCCCTGCATGCGGAGATGAAAGCACTTCTTTGGGCAATAGAATGTATGAGGAACTTACGTCAGGCTAAAGTCACATTTGCAACAGATTGTTCTCAATTGGTGAAGATGGTTTCGGAACCAGACGAATGGCCAGCTTTTGCAATTTACTTGGCAGAACTCAAGATCCTGAAAGAAAGTTTCTCAGCTCGGAAATCATTCATATATCGAGGACGCACAATACAAAGGCGGATAGCTTAGCACGTAGTGCCAAGAAACAGCCGTCTTTCGTGGTCCACATGGATGCCGAGCTTCCCTTTTGGTTTTCAGAGTCAATATGAATCTGATTATGTTGTTGATAAAAAATGTTATTTTGATGCATAATCTATAAACATTGTATCCATATTTTGTTGTGTTTCATTTGTACAATATTAATAATTTTTGTTAACCATTAATTTTTCACAAGATACTCTAATCACCTAATCAATTAAAACCACCATAAGATAAAACAATAACTAACTCACATGTAAGAAAGAAGAAAATCTATACAAACTTTTCAAGAAGTTTCAAGAGTAAAACTAATCACAAAACTTTCCAAATGTCTCAAGTGTATATTTCAAACAATAAAAATACAAAGGCAGAATTATAAGTAAGTCTAGTTCTGAAAAAATAGACCTATTAGTTAACAAATTAACTTTTGAGATTCATTCAAGACCATTAAGATTTATTAACACACTCTGTAAAACAATTAAATCATGAAAAAATGATGAATAATACACAAATGCATTTTTAATAGAATTTTCAACGTAAACTTCCACTACAGTCTACATTTGTACGTCTTCCACTGCAGTCTACATTTGTAGACTCTCAAAAAATTTTACACTTATTAGCTAACAACATAGTCAACCAAAGATTTGATAGTTTCATAATTATAACAAATAATCTTTTGAAAATCATTCAAGATCATTAGGATTAAGTAACACACACTGTCAAACAATAAAATCGTAAAAAGAACTTTAATGGATAATACACAAATCCAATTTTAATATAGTTTTTTACGTCGACTCTATTTTTAGTTTTCTGATTTTATTTATTTGTACTTAATATTTATTTATCTTTTATTAAAAAAGCCGACATCTCATCACTTTTGATCCATAAATGAATAGTTTCGGTCATATTCTTGATGATGAATAGGTAAGCTAAGTTGAAGGTTTTTGGTGATATAGATGTCATGTTGAAGGTTTAAAATGTTAATTAAAAACATTAAAAGTTTAAAGTGTTAGTGATTGCCTATTCGAAGATTTTTTTGTGATTTTCTTTCAAATTAAGTGTAGCCTTTATTAGGACAAAAGCAACCATCTTCAATTTATTTTGCTTTAAAGCATTTCCAACCCATTGCTATTTTTGACTATATAATAACATTTAGAAGAAAAATGATTTCAATCCATTGTTATATCTTTCTCCAAAATAGAGATTGTTATTTTTTCCTCTATTTATATGGTAAGAAATAGCAATTTTTATTTTTATTCTATATTTTGAAGATTGATATTATAGAAGAATACATTGAAGTAAACTTCATCTCTATTATAGAGATTCTCTATTTTAAAAGCAAAAATAGCAAAATACACTAGAGATGATCTTAGGGAAAAAAAAAAGTAAAATACGATTGTCCATCGGTATAACATATTTCAATTTATGTGGAATATGCGGATTGAGGTGTAAAGGAGGAAATGACAAAGACGTATACCAAATTATACTTATATCTAATTAATTTAGTTTTGTTTAGAAGAATGTAAAAAATATATTTTATGACTTCGATGTACTTTATTAGGAACAAACAAAAACAACTAGTAGTATCATATTAACTTTCTTCTAAAGTATTCCTATGTCTTAATAATAGTATACTTAATTAGCTCATCGCTCTCTTCCTCTGTCTAGCTTTGTTGTGTAGTACATTAAATAATTGACCAACATTTGCAATAATCAATGAGTGTAATTAAAGCCCATCTTTCTCTCCTTGTGAGTTTGTGCGAACGCAGAATGTCCCATGTGCTTAATCAAGCAGAACATCTCCTTATAAAACAATAAAACTAATCCCATTAGTATACTTTCTTAAATAGTTTCACTCTACCACCAGTATGACATTTATCAAAATCTACTATCAATATCTTAATAATGGATGCAAGAAGATAAGAAGATAGTATGAAAACAAGTATATATAAATAAGAAAGTAAAACGACACATAAATCGAATGTAGTTCAATAAATCAGCTATAATCCGTAAGTAAACAGAAATATATTATTATTCAAAGCTAAATATATGTTGAAGATCATTAGAGTCAGAAAAACTTAAATATACTCCATCTGTTTCAATATACAAGTTGCTGTGAAAGTTTTTTCTTGTTTCACACTATAATTTGTTTAATTTAAAGCCAAATACAAAAAAAAATGAAACAGAATTAAAAAATTTAAGGTAAAAATTAAATATAATTATCACTAGTCGTTCTCTCTTTTAAATTAAACTAGATCTTGACCTGTGCGACTGCACGGATGCATGTTTTACAGTATATACAAACTTTAGAGAAAGAAAAATTTAACGATTTAATCTTAACTACTTTTGTTTATTATTTAAACTATGTATTTCATCATTGTGTCATGTAACAGGGACGTCCGTAAAATGTTGTGAGCTATAAATATTGTAGTAATAATTTTAAGGTGAGCGGTAAATTCGATGGTATTTCAAATTATTTGATCAGTTGAATAATCAATATAATAATGACTAGTTTGATAGTCCATAAAAAATTAAGGTTTGTATGTTGGGTAATTTTGTTTCTAGTATTGTATATCTGGGTTTTTTTTTGAAACATCTATATGTGGTTTATACATAACTCTAATGAATTTATATGGTTTTGGGTTTGTATGAAATAGTATTCTTATGATCAGTTATGGTTTTGGATGTGTATTACTTGGTTTGATCTCTAATCTCACGTTTACATTTTGTATGTATATCATATTTCTTGTTTGATTAGCATTGGACCAACACAAAAACACGTCTAAATATATTACAAAATTACAGGTCTATTCGTGTATGTTTGTTTTTTATATAAACTCATTCGTATAGTATATGTAGATTTAGGAAGTTAATTATAAAATATTAAATTAATAGATTGCTATCAATGTTTCCAAGCAATCTTTTATTCTTTTTTTACTATTATTCATGTTTCCAAAAATATCTAAATGGTACTTCTACTTTAATAAGATAGATAGATGTTAAAGAAAAAAAGTCTGTAGCTTAATCACTACAAGAAAACATATTTTTTACTAGGGCAGTATTCGTTGTAAATTCGTCGTAAACGGGGTGTTACGACGAATTAACGTCGAAAGACGTTTCGTTGTTAAACGTCCGTCGTAATGGAGGTTTCATCGTAAACGACTCGTTACATTTACGACGAAATATATTCCTCGTAAAGCGCAGGGAAAGGATTCGTCGTAAACGCCACGTAAGACTTCGTCGTAAAGCCCACGTAATTATTTTGATGTAAAGCAAACGTAAATACTTTCGTTGTAAATCACTCGTAAACATTTCGATGTAAAATCCTCGTAAATATTTCGATGTTAATCACTCGTAAACATTCGATGTAAACTCCATGTAATGTTTACGAGGAGTTTACATTGTTTCTTATTATATTATTATTAATTAGTATATAATAGATTTTAATTTATATTTAATATTCAGAATTTAAAATAATTTAAATTTTAAAACAAAATATGAAATTGGAAAACATATTTTTAAAACGTCATACAATAATATTTAAATTCATAATACAAACAGAAAAAAAAAACTACATATTGTCGAAGTAGTTGGTGGGGTTGCTCGGCTGTTGACGGGTTGGATCGGACTCTTGGGGATCTCGTGGTGGCATTCCAAGAGCGGCTCGTCTCTCACTCAACATTCTCTGCATAACCGGGTTTCCCACGGCCATCACGTCTAGCAAATCCTCAAGAGAGTCTAAACTAACCTGCTGGCTATCCATTTGAGCCTTCTGGCTATCCATTTGATTCATCTGAGCAGTCTCTTCATCCCTCCTCGAAGTGTATGACGAAGTTGCCCTTGCAACTTCGTTAACAGAGCCTATACCGACTATCCGTCCCTTCTTTTTAGGAGCCACCTATAAAATCAAAACATATATTAATATAGTTAATTATGTTAAAATATTTAAAATAATGTAAACTAAAATTTTAAGTTACCTCTTCGAAGATTCTGTCGACCTCTTGGGTGGACAATGTGACTGGTAATCCATCGGGAGACTCCTGGGTTAGTTGCGTCTCCCGTTCTTCAATCCGACCAGCCACTGTTTGGAAGAGTTTCTCAGATGCATGATCCACAAAAACTCCGTCGGATGTGGCGTGAGTCATCTTGAATAGGTCAGACAGAGAAGGTAAGACTCCCGTCTTCTCGAACTACAAAAAAAAAATTAAATTAAATATTATAAATTATATTAATTGAATATTTTAAAATATATATTTAAAACAAAACTTACAGCTTCTAGACGGACTCCTGCATGAGGTTTTTGTCCGGTTCTGTGAAGCATGGGCAAATGACCATCTTTATCCTTCGTCCTTCGAGAAGCCGAGCACGAATTGGCCTTTCTGATCGAAGAGGGGTGCTCCCAATAGGCGATGAGGCCATCCCACACATCCGTCGTGAGCTCAGTGGGCTTTCCCTCATACCCGTAGATCTCCCACTTGTCCTTCCAATCAGAGACTGTGTTGCAGAGGCGTATCTTTGCCTTTGCAACGAATTCCGCCTTCACCCTCTCGGTGATTCCCAAAGACCAATGCCACTTTTGCTGAAACATAAAAATTTTGAAAAAATTACAATTAATAATAAATATTAAAAATATATATATATATATATATATTAAAAGTGAAAATTTAATTAAATTTAAAAATCTTACCGCAAAACATTTAAACCACGTGATCTTAACGTGATTTGGTGTCTTGCTCCAGTTCGGGTATGCCCCGTCGTAGTAACCCTTAATCGTCGCCGAAACGCTCCGGCTAACACGGTTGTTAGCCCCAAACCTGAAAAAAAACAATTTAACCGTTACAAAATAAAAATTAATTAAATTTTAAAGTAATAAAATTAATTAAATTAATAAAAATTAATAACTTACCAATAAGTTCCTCGGGGTCTATCGGGGTCTAGAACATCCAAACCCTCCCGTCCAGGCTGGGCAAGCAAATCCTCCACCGTATATCTCGCGAAGGGAGCATATGAAGGCACACGCAAATCCGGATGAACTGCACCTTCTGGGACAGGCTCAGGTGCAGCCGCTGGAGGAGGAGGTGGAGGCATCTGCGGTGGAAGAGGAGGACTCGAAAAAACTCTCTGAGAAGTCTGAGAGTCTGGAACTGCATCGGAAGACGATGGACCGGAAGAAGATGTACCGGAACCATCGCCAAACAACTGGGCATAAGTAGGTGCTGCTGGTTTCCTTCTAGGAGCCATCTAAAAAAAATTTAAATAAATTTAATCAATTATGACGACATAATTAAAAAATTATTCCGTTACCTAACTAATCACCTAAACTATAGGATTCCGTCATCTAACTAATCACCTAAACTAATTATCTAAATAATCACCTAAACTAATTACCTAACTAATTAATAACCTAAACTAACTTAAAAAAAAAAAAAAAAAAGGAGGGAAGAGAATGTACCTTAGGGAGAGGAGAGGAGTTTAGGAGGAATGGACGAGGCAGCCTCGTCTCGGCGTCCCAATATATAAAAAATGTTTCGTCGTAAACGCGACGTAACATTACGACGAAGTTACCAGGCCCGCGTTTTTTCATTTACGACGAAGTTACCAGGCCCGCGTTTTTCGATTTACGACGAAATTACGTCGAAACATCGGTTTACGACGAATTTACAAGGCCCACGTTTACGACGAAGTTACCAGGCCCGCGTTTTTCCATTTACGACGAAATTACGTGGAAACATCGGTTTACGACGATTTTACAACGCTTAACCCTAAACACCGAGAATGAAATCCCTAAACCCCAAAGTCACATATCATCTAACATCATATCTCTTCTTCTCTACTACTTTGTGCTCTTTCTCCAACATAAACTCTAAAACCCTAAAACTCCAAATATTTTTTTTTTAAATTAACACAAATACATATTATATAAAACAACATTTGTTACACATACATTAGGATGGTAAAAAACAATATTTCTTTAAACATACGTTACAATAGAGAAATACAACATCAGAGACATATATTACATCACTCTAAATCGTTTTCGTTCTCATCAATATTACATCACTCTAAATCGTTTTCGTTCTCATCACTATCATTACAATCATCATCGTCGCTTCTCTCGAACTCGTCTTCACGTGCTTCATCTGTCGCATCTTCGGGAATATCTTCATATTGAAAGTTTTGCGGGTCGATCAAAAGGATTTCATCAGTTGGTTGTTCTGGTACCTCAACTTCATTGATAGCGTCTTCTTCTTGCAAGGGCGGTTCTTCTCCAGCGACAATGCGTCCACGAGGTGTAATTTTGATAGCAGCTAACCAGTTTATCCCGGAAGTTCGAAGCCGAGGATAAGGAAGGAAGCTTACTTGCTCGGCTTGTGAAGCTAAAATGAAAGGCTCAAATTTGTTGTATCTTCTCCCAAAATTGACATCCACAACACCAAATTTGTTATACCGAATCCCTCGGTTCACAACAGGATCGAACCATTCACATTTGAAGAGGACGCATTTTAGCTTCAATAACCCCGGAAATTCCACTTCAATAATCTCCTGCAAGATCCCGTAAAAGTCCGTTTCACCTTTCACACATATTCCGTAGTTACTCGTTGCCCGATGTCTCCCATACTCGTATGTGTGAAAGGTAAATCCTCGTGTGAAATACATAGGTGATGTGGTGACCTTTGCAACTGGACCTTGAACCAATTCGTGAAACCATACGGGATAATAAGGATCGTCATAATCAACCTGCCAAAAGCAGTTATTCTTAATTAATATTGAAGTATCAAAACACTTACTTAATTAATCAATGTATGAGATATATTACGTACCTGTGATTTTAACCACTTGACAAAGTGCTTATCTTTACGTGTGTCCACATCAGTTGCAGATATTCCTGGTATTGCTTCTTCAACTTGAGATACAAACATGCTGCAAATTAAACAAATAATCAAGTCATACATAATTAACTGCAATTCATATAATTAACATTCACAAAAATATTTACCTTTCAAAGTAACGGGTCACTGCATCCTCGCAGTTGAGCAGAATATAAGTGTGGGCACTATGTTTATCCTCTTCACATGACCACCATACTTCTTTCGTTTTACCACCAAACCGTGCAATTTCGCAGAAAATGTCAGGAACACCATCAATTGGATATGATGTCGGTACTCCACCATCATCATATCTTCTAGGAACTCTTTTCCTCGTACGAACAGTTGGAGCAAAGTAGTATGATGTGAAGTTAGATGTTTCGGCTGTCAAACTTCCCGCAACTATTGAACCTTCCACCTTTGCAAGATTTCTTGCTTTCCCCTTCAAATGTTTCATCTGTCGCTCATACGGATACATCCATCCGTTGTGAACAGGTCCACGAAGCAATGCTTCATACGGTAGGTGGACAACTAGATGCTCCATGACGTCAAAAAATGAAGGAGGAAATATCTTCTCCAGGTTGCACAATATGATCGGAATGTTATGATGAAGTTGTTCGATGACTTCTTCCTTGAACGTACGTGTGCTGAGATCTCTGAAAAAAGCGCCGATGGCTGTATATTGCAAAAGTAATCAAATTAATAACATTTCATAACATATGTATATATATTAACGTTTTATAATTACCTGCAAGTGCTTCATGGACATTTGCTGGAAGGAGCTCGGCAAAAGCAAATGGAAGTAGTCGTTGCATAAACACATGACAATCATGACTCTTCATTCCGGAGAACTTTTGACCTCGTTCAACACATCTTGACAGATTTGAAACATAACCATCAGGAAACTTAACTTCTGATGCAACCCAGTCAAACAAGGTTGTTTTGGCTTCTGATGACAACCGGAAGATGGGAACAGGAACGTTTCCATTGCTCTTGATATGTAACTCACTTCTTGAGCAAATATCAGGTAAGTCCATCCTTGACTTTTTGTTATCTTTTGTCTTCCCAGGGACGTTAAGTAATGTATTCATGATGTTCTCAAAAAAGTTCTTCTCAATATGCATGACATCCAGATTGTGGCGTAAGAGAAGATCCTTCCAATAGGGTAGCTCCCAAAATATACTCTTCTTATGCCAATTGTGAGACACACCATATCCATCAGGCATATTTCCAGGAACATGCCAATTTCCTCCAACTTTAACTGTTTCCTGAGCTCCGTAATAATCAATGTCTGCTTCGATCTGCTGGCCGGTGAGATATGGAGGAGGACCGTCTCTGACAATTTTTTTGTGCCGAAACAATGTCTTATTTCTTCTGTACGGATGGGCAAGTGGAAGAAAGCGACGATGACAGTCAAACCAACAACTCTTCCTACCATTCTTCAGTTGAAAAGCATCCGTCGATCCAAGACAATATGGACAAGATAATCTTCCATGTGTTGTCCAGCCAGACAACATCCCATAAGCAGGGAAATCACTTATCGTCCACAGCAGAACTGCTCGCATCGTAAAATTGTTTTTCAAGGAACAATCGTACGTCCTCACCCCTTCTGACCACAATTGCTTTAGCTCTTCTATCAACGGTTGAAGAAAAACATCAAGAGACCGTTTTGGATGCTTCGGCCCAGGGATTAATATGGTCAAAAATAGAAATTCTTGTTCCATGCACATATCCGGCGGTAAATTGTACGGCGTAAGAATGACTGGCCACAAAGAATATTGTCTACCAGACATTCCAAATGGACTAAATCCATCGGTGCATAACCCAAGATAGACATTCCGAATATTTGTAGCAAAATCTGCGTGTACCTTGTTGAAATGTTTCCACGCTCTTGCGTCTGATGGATGTGCAACCTCACCATCTCTCTGGACATGTTCCGCATGCCACCTCATCGATGCAGCAGTCCTCTCAGATTGATATAATCTTTTCAATCTGTCTGTAATTGGTAGGTACCACATCCTTTGGTACGGTACCCTATTCCTCCCACGGCCTTGCGGTTTGAATCGTGGTTTTTTGCAGAATCGACACTCTTCTAACTTGTCATCTTCTTTCCAGTAGATCATGCAGTTGTCGATGCAAACATCAATCATCTCCGAAGGCAACCCAAGACTATAAACCAATTTCTGAATCTCATAATAAGATTCAGCAGACACGTTGTCTTCTGGCAAATACTCTTTAAACAACTCCGCCCATGCATCCATGCAATTCTCAGGTAAATTATGATCCGTTTTAATATTCATCATCCTAGCTGCTAGAGACAATTTAGAGAGACCTTCTCTACAACCAGTGTAGATTGGTTGATTTGCAGCATCTAGCATTTCATAAAACCTTTTTGCATCCAAATTAGGTTCTTCTACATTTCCAGTTCCATCAGCTATTGTTGTAGTTGTTTCTAAAAATGCATCACTAATCATATCTTGAACCCTATCATGATCTACCATCTGCTCATGATCTTGATGATAATTATATTCATTATGCAAATGATTCGGTTCTTCACTATGATGACCATCCTCAAAATTATTATTACTACTACTAGCTTCATTTCCCCCATAACCCTCTCCATGTTGATACCAAATGTAGTACTGTGGTGTAAATCCTCTGTTTACTAAATGCTTCCATACAGTTTCACTACGTGCAAATTTTGAATTCTTGCATTTCCGACAGGGGCAGAACATCTTACCGCTTTCCTGTGTGATCGGTGTACAGCCCGCCTGGTGCATGAATGTCTCTAGCCCGCTCAGAAATGCGTTCGTCACCCTCCCGTCGGAATCTTTGTGCAAATACATCCAACTTTGTAACTCGTAAATACTACCGCCACCGGCCATTTTTTTCTTAGATTTTTTTTGAAATCTTTTTTTTCTGATTTTTTTTCGGATTTTTTTTCTCCCGTTTGTGTGTTGTGAGGAAGAGAGTTGTGGGAAATGACATATATATAGAGAAATTTTCGAGTTGGGTAGTTGAAATATAACAACGATTTTACAAGGAATATTTTACATGGATTTTACATGGTTTTAACATATTATTTACAACGACTTTACGACGAAATTAGGTAAGTTAAAGCACATTGAATACACGTTTTCACCTAAATATAACGGTAACATGCTTCGTTGTAATGTCGATGTAATGATTACGACGTATTTCTCATTCCACGTACATTCGTCGTAAACTTACATGGAGTTTACGACGAAATCAGTTCGTCGTAAATTTACATGGCGTTTACGACGAAAGTTATATTCCTTGTAATTTCGTTGTAAAGACCATGTAAATTTACGACGAAATATTTTCGTCGTAAATGTTCGTTGTTACGGGCACGTTTTCTTGTAGTGAATATTTGTGTGTTTTAATCAAAACAACACTTATAATTTGAAAAAAATACGGAAATAAGAGTCTTTCAATTCAAAAACTTGTGCTAATAGATTCGTGGATCTAGATTTGGTAAAGATGATAATATGTTACAAAATTTAAAGCATATCAACAAATATGTTGCATTGGTTTCCTCACAAACTTAATCAAGTAGGACTCATTTCATTTTGTTAAGATGTCATATTATAAATTCAAAAAACATCTATTATAACGATTTTGTTTTCACCGATTTTAAACCTATAAGGCGATAACACGAACGGTGGGAAGTGACGCTGACGCCAACACGAAGACTCCATATGCCTTAGATTATTTTTGTTAAAGAATGTCCCGCACATTGTTGGTTTATAAAGTACGACATGTATACGTATTTCGTATGTGTATGTGCACATACGTAGGCATATATGAAACGTAGATAAGCATATATATTTGTTCAGTTATAAACATGAGAGAATCGTGACTTGGAAAGATTATTCATTGAATTTGGTCGAATGCGTGAACCAGTATATATATATTTATATATGCGTGTGTGAGCGCGCATGAGTGTGGCTGATATACGTGTGTGTTACGTGAGGACATGTTTATTGGAGGTTCTTAGGATGTGGTTCTTGACGTAATTTAAGAACCGTCTCTTAACTTTAATTAAGAAAAACTAAGAACCGTTTCTTAAATATTTTTAAAGAATGAAAAACTTCCTCACCTATAATTTGTTTGATGATAAATAATTCATATTGTGGCAATGGAAAAGGAAAACAGCAATTTTCAGACTACAGAAATGTAACGCTACAAACTAAATGTATAAATGGATCCAAAGAGAAAGTGATAAGAACCCGGATACTGATTCACAATATGTATTTATCAGAATCTGTTTAATCTTTAGAAAAACTTGTTATTTATTTGAAAATAAAGAACGGTGATTGTGGCACACTTTAAATAATATCTAGTTTTACGTAGAAAATTAGTTTGATGTCGTGATTACTTATAAATATTTCCAAAAGATAAGTTACTAAATAGTCTATATTGATACTGAATCTCTTTTTTCGTTTAATATGGAATTTCATTTATATTAGTATCATATATATTGTGATTATAAATTTCAAATAGCATCATCTCGGGATAGGATGTTTGTAATCTTGGGGACAAGGCAAAAACAGAAGAATTTCTAGAGAACACTTATATGATAGGATTGAGAATCAGTGATGAATGTACCAAATCGAGTTTTAATAATCTTAGATATTTTCATCGTGAAAAGATAAAATATGTGTGTAGTTTATTCCATTTAGTATATATAGATGAAATATGGTTAGTTTTTCCCTGTAATGTTGAATATGAAGAATTCGATGTTAGATTTTTGAAAGAAACTCGAGGAGTATAAAAATATTGAAATTCGCAGAACAAATTTAAGTCGTTAATAGACTATCTTAAGATATAAAAACAGATGGAAACCAACTAGAGAAGAAAATATTTAATCTTTTGCTATTTGCCGTGTTATACATTATATGTTTTTCTTTTCAACTGTTATACATTATACATTAGTTATACATCCCTTATATAAATTAAAATAGAAACATTGTAATAAATACGTTCACACTAAACTGAAAACATGTCACATGTAAAAACATTATAATAAATGCGTTCACACTATAAAATAGACACATGTCAAATGTAGAGAGTTTTTTAGCCAAACGCTACATAAATATGTTCACACTATGTACTTTACGTTTTTTAATATAAATCTCACATGCATTGTTCTTATTTACGTTATTTTTACTCTTTACGAATAGAGCTGGACAAATTATTCATAAATTTTGATTCGATTCGTTATCCGTTTTGATTCGAACCGAAAAATCCGGATATCTTTTACTCTACGAAGCAAATCAAATACTAAAATAAAATATCCGTAAAAAAAAAAAGCAAATCACAAATATCAATATTTATAGGAACGGATATCCAATTTGATCCGTTATATGCATATATTTAAAGAATTATATATAAGTTAAATATTATAGTTTATATAAATTTGACAATATTTTTTCAAAAAATAATTTCATTTTAAGAATTTTATTTTTCATGTATTATTTTGAAAAATATGTCATTTAATATTGATTAACAGTATCTTTACATATTTATCAACCATCTTTATATACTTTTACATATACATACATGTGTACATTGACGTGAGCACCTTATAACTAAGTATTTACCACAATTGAAATATCTAATTTTTTTGGAAGTTAAAATATTCTTTTTCTTAATGCTTCTTTCGCTATCGACCAAATTGTAGTAAAATAATTTGTCTTAATAATTTTCTTTTCTTTTTTAACTATTATCCGTTTAGAAACTATAATATGAAACCATTGGTTCGACATCATGACTATCTAAGATTCATAATATGAAAACAAACAAATAATAGTAATTTTTAATTATCACAGGAAAGAAAAAAACCAAAAACATCAAACATTTTAACCGAACAAACAAAATAAATACTGATTTAAAATGATAGGTATATTTTAGGAGATTAAAAACAAAAAAACAACCTAAAACCGAACCGATATCCAGATTAAACAGATTAATGTCTCCTTATTAAAAAATGACAAAACTAATAATCACATTCTGCGTAAGTCGCAGGTTATTACCTAGTTATATGTTATATGTGAATATCTTCTTCAACGACTATTTGAATTTTTATCAAGCTGTAGGAAAGAATAATTAAGATAGTCTATAAAGGTAAACCAAAGTTAAACGGAAATTAAAGGCAATGATAGTCATCTATTAATCATCATACAGTATGGGTTGCTAACCAGAAAAAGAAGTGTTTTGATTCTTCTTTTCAACCAATCACAAAAATGATATTAGTTAATTTTTTATCATTATTTTTTTCAATCCCTAAACCTTTTAAATAATAGTTTTTTTTCGGTAACAACTTTAATAATGTTGTGAAACTTAGGATTTAAATCCGTAAGTTTCTGTGTTATTTATGTTATTTCATTAATCATAAAGTGTTTCCTTTATATAGGGGATTACAAGATAGATAAAAAGAAAGATTACAAATTATAAACATAAAGAAAAAAAGAAATCCAAATCATACAAAGAAAAGGAAATTGAGTTTCTTTTTCTCCTAAACCATGTAGCCGCCTCTCTCTCTTCTCAATAGACCGACTCTCTCTCATCTCTCTCCTGCGGATGGGCTGGTTTATGGATCGGGCCGGTTATGGATATCCATCAATTGATTTATAACAAATAAGAGTATTAACCACATTTCTCTTTATAATAGTTAAGCCCAACCTCTCAACATTTACAACTCCTTCCTCCTAAGAAAAAGTGTGGAAGATGCTGGACTCCCTTCTAACTCCTTCAACTTCTTCCCATATGCAAACTTCGGCGACTACTTTCGACCACGAAGACTTCCTAAACCACATCTTTGCCTCCGCTCCATGGCCCTCGGTCGACGAAACTCATGCTCCTCAGCCTCCTCCCTCTGATGTCTTCGTGGACTCGAGGAATCAACAGATCATGATGATGCCTTTATCATCTCATCATCAAAACGACAACGTTGATGGCTCCTCCGCCCATGCTCTTTACAGTGGCTTCTCCGCCACCGGGTCTCGTCCTTTCCACATCCCTCAGGTAATAAACCTAAACAAATCTCTCTCTCTCTCTCTCTAGGTTTCGATCTTGATGGATTTTGTTTTTGGGCAACCGATCTTGATGGATATTTATGATGAATTTAGGGGTCGGGAGGTGGACCGATGCACCAACAAGGCCAAACGCAAAGGCAACCACAACAGCAAGCGAGTGCGTCCACAGATACTGGTGGTACTGCGGTGTCTCCGTCCCAGAGTAGGACTAAAGTCCGAGCTAGGAGAGGTCAAGCTACTGATCCTCACAGTATCGCCGAGAGGGTTCGAACTATTTTTTAATCATTTTTTATCCTGAATGTTTTTCGTTGCATTAACTCGTATCTGTTACCGAGAAAGGCGTAGACATTTTTAAATTTGAGAAGAAAGTTTAAATCTTTTTTACTATTTTCTGAAAATTGTTTTATGGGGCAGTTACGGAGAGAGAGAATTGCGGAGAGAATGAAAGCTCTTCAAGAACTTGTTCCTAACGGCAATAAGGTATTTTATTTAATTCAGTTTCAGTTTTTTTTTTATATATAAAAGAGAATCGATCATTTAAAAACTAATTCACTACTCTGATTGAATATGCATGATCCAATATCATTTTTATGGAAAATTACAATTTATCCCAAAATTGGGGTTTAGCAAGTAAAATTAGTTTTTTTTTTTTCATTCTCATATAATTGGTGGTTTACACTAAATATAAAAATATCAGTCAAATGATTAAACACTGATCAGATTATTAATTAGGCTACAATAACAAAGCTAATTAATGCAGTAATAAATGTGTTAGGATCTCAGTTCTGACAGATTGTTTTTTGTGTATTTACATAAATAATAATTGGCAGACAGACAAGGCATCGATGCTCGATGAGATTATAGATTATGTTAAGTTCTTACAACTCCAAGTCAAGGTGAATCTCTCTTTTATATTTCTCTTACACATAATTTCATTTGGTTTCATAGAACAAGATATAATCTTTTTTTTTAGAAACTAAATTTACGATTTATCATAGTCACTTCAGTATTGATGGAAGATTCTTTCTTTGTCTAGTAGTAGTTGACATATTAGACAAAAAGAAAAGCTGACGTATTTACACTATTTACATAGCAGTTAATCAAATATGGGCCTCTGCAACTAAAATTCGTTATGCTCCCTCTGCTTTAATTATTATTCTAGTTTGTCATCTACACTCCTTGCTTAATGTCTACAGTATAACCTCTATAAATTAATGTTCGATAAATTAATCTTCGATAAATTAATAAATTTCACCGGTTCTAACTTGGACCGGTTTAAAATTTGACATAAATCGATAAAATAATAAGATAATAATTTTTTAGAAAATTTTATGTAAATATATGGTCTCATTAAAATTATAAATTAATAATTTATATTTATACACTATGGAATTATCTTTATATTTTCTTAACAATTAATATATTTTGATGAGATTTAGTAATATTATATCTAAAAATACATTTAAACTCTATGCAATATATATTATATACACCAAATATTATAATAAATTTAATATAAATTTCAAATTTTAAAAAATAACAATTAATTTATATATACTAAAATCAATATTTTTCTTATCGTAGAATAAATATATCTTAAAATAAAAAATCTAAATAAAAAAACTTTTGTAAATTAATATTTCTATAAATTAAATAAATTTTAAATTCTCAATATTATTAATTTATAGCGGTTCTACTGTATTTCTTTAGATTAAATAATAGTGAGTCGGTGTACTAATCCGGTTTTGAATTAAATTATTGCGTTTTAGGTACTGAGCATGAGCAGATTAGGTGGTGCTGCTTATGTTTCTTCTCAAAGCTCTGAGGTAATTAATTTCACTACAGCTCTTCCTTTCAAAATATCTAGTAATTAGCATCCAAGTTAATGGAGATAATTAAGAAATATATCATATAAATTTTGCCTAACAGTGCATTTCTCATATAGTTAGATATGTTCTGCGTTACGTATATTTTTGTGAAAATAGATGTCTTGCAAGAAGTTCAAAACAGCGAAAAGACTAAAGAGAAAACATGCGTGCCAACTATAACTCCTTAGGGTTTCATCTTTTTGTCTTTATCTTTTAATTTTATTTTGAAATGTCTTTATTTATATTTTTTCAGGCAGGTGGGTCCCACGGGAGCGCGTCATCCGCCGTCGCCGGGGGTAACCAGCCTACCGGAAACTCCAACGACGGATTGACGATGACGGAGCATCAAGTGGCGAAGCTAATGGAAGAAGACATGGGCTCGGCGATGCAATACCTTCAAGGAAAAGGTCTTTGTCTCATGCCTATATCTTTAGCCACTGCCATCTCAACCGCCACGAGCCACACGCGTAACTCTTTGATCCCTGGAGCTGGCGACGTCGGAGGTCGCCCTTCTTCTTCCAATCTATCCGGCAAGACCGTACAGACAATGAACACGTTGAAGTTAAATAGCAACGGTAACTGCATGGCTGAGGGATCGTCGTCTATCGCCGTCAAAGAGGCGGTATCCATTTCGAAGCCGTGATAACCATTCTCTTTTTTACTTTTGCGGTTATGCAAAGAGATACCAAAACAAAACATAAAAAGTGGGTGTTTTGATGTGTACTCTCTCAACGATGCCATATTTCTCGTAGAGTTTTGGTTCTTTTATTTGCTACTACAAAACCACATTACATTTTCCCCTTTAAATACTTATGTTTTAATATAATAAGAGCATAATTATTGCTGAAACCGGTGGCACGGTTTCTTAGGAAACTTTTTTTGATTTTTTTTTGTGTGAAAAAAAAATTCAAAAACAAACCAATCGCGGGCCGTCACGTGTCAATGGGGTCCGCGAACAGTACAAGAAACACTCCAAAATTGGTCTTTATTTCATAACTTTGTGACCGATTCTTATGGTTTTTGTGGGGTCCATGCAATAATTTTTTTTTAGAACCCCACTAAGGTTCGGGGATAATGGTGGCCAAAAGTAGGTTAACGATAAACTACAATTGTCAAATATTATAAATAACACTAGAGCTTGACCCGTGCACCCGCACGGGTATTTATTTTTTGTTCTTATATATTCTAATTTCTGGTAATGTTATCAACTTGGTCTTTTGTGTTCATGTTGTAGATTAATATGTTATTTAGTTTTGACATTTGTGTATCATGTTCAATATGTTTAGCTTCCAAATTATTAGAAATTTTGTTTTCACGTTCTTCGGACTTTTATTCAATTTATTTTGATATATTAAACAACAAAATGTAAATATTAGAGATCTAGATATATTTTGTAAGTTTTATTAAATTACATTCCAAATATTTTGATTTATATATATATATATATATATATAAAGTTCATATCTGATCTATTTGACCTGCGCGCTGATGCAGCTATTTATTTTAACTTGTAAAATCATTGTTACCTTATAAACTATTGGTAATTACTGGATTTTATTAACTGTGATCAAACAATATTAGATTATTGTTTGATTATTATCGTATTGAATGTATTAGTATCACAAATAAATGATTACTAATACATTCAAGTATAATAATTATTTTTTGTTTCTACTAATTTTATATTGTGCTCAAACCCTAATATTTAAAAAGGTAATTTTCTCAATATCATTTTTTTAAGTTTTTATCACCAAAATGTCTTCAAAGAAGAAAAAGATTAAAAGACATTTGAGAGAATATTGTTTAAAGGAGGTAAAAAAGACTCTTCAGTGGTTTTTAATATATAAATATAAATTAATATAGGAAATTTCTCTATTTTACATGTATTAGTAAAAACTAAAACAGACAATTATAGAAAAACTAAAACGGGCTATTATTAGAAATTTCTCTATTTTAAATGTTAAAATTAGTAATTATATCTATATTATAAATGGACAACTTATTTTTTGACAAAAATATATGTTCAAATATTAAAAAGGAGTCATATTGATTTTATATATTAATATGTGTATTAAATGTTTTTTAGTTCGTATAAAACAGCTAGTAATACAAAATTTTATTCGAAATTTTCGTTTATGTCGAATTTATGTTACTCACGTACAAAATTATAATATTTTTTCAGTTAGTTATTGTAAATTATAAAAATGGATTATTTATTTGTACCTGAAGATTTTTTAAATTAAAAAAATTGGAATGGTATTTAGGAGTAATCACACATAGGATCTACGTGATCTAATAATGGTAATGTAGTTTATTTAGATGATAATAAAGTATTAATCATGTTTTAGATTTACATGGCAATATAGTTTTAATAATAGCGAAATATATGGCAAGATAATAAATACGTTTTTGATTTATATGGCAATGTAGTTAATTAAAGCGAAATATATGTTAGAGAATCACGTTTTGGATTTGCATGGCAAGATAATAAATATTATTTGTGTATGTGTTATATTTAATTAGATAATCTTAATTAAAAGGAGTGGCATGGAATGGTAAATATTGAGTAAAACTCAGGGTTAAGTACAAAATGTATTCCTATTTTAATAGATTATATAACTACATGATCTTATTGGTTTGTGTCGAACAAAGAACAAAGAACTTATGTTCAAATATATATTCGCAAAAATTAGAGTTTTAAGCGAACGATAGTTTAGGAAAATATATATGGGGTTAAATGAATTTTAGTATCAACAAATTCAAAGGGTTCAGGATTGAATCTCATACGGCCGGCGGCTCAGGGTGATGATGATTAAACTTGGATCCTCATAAAGAATGTAGAATTATCGGTTGTAATATCGTTTATGATTCTCGTAATTTGTAATAGTATATTTGACAAAATAAAATATGACGTAAAAATGAGTTTGAATACATAAAGTATGAATTAGTTAGTTTCCTCCTCCTGTGTTGCTTTTTTACCAAAACTCATGCGTTATAGGAGACTCTCTATGACAATATAAGTAGGTAATTATGACGTTGTATATTTTCTTAACACTGGATAATTATGATATTATAAATTATGAAAAATATTATTTCACCTTCAATGATTCTAGCTTTGTTATATATGAGGGTTTATGTCTGATTGTATCACATTAGCCACCCTATAAAATTCACGGTTAACGATATTCCTTTCACCATGCTACATATTTCTTTTGTTTTTGTTTTTAATTTATTAGAAGGTTTGGTCCGAAGCTCTAATTTCCCAAAACCCGAAACTACAGCATATAATATTAGTTTTGTCCCGGGGAGATTATTCAAACTGAGAACCTTTGACACAATGACCAGAATTCTTTCTAATTGAACTAATGATCTATGGTAATGCTACTGATCTCGAAATCCATACCTCCTGATGTATATCTTTATTGCTATTTGACATAGTTTATGGTTTCCAAGTAACAACTGTAAAGTTAAACCGTTGTCAGCAAACAAAAAAGGAAGGCCGATATTCTTCGGCTGAAACATACAAGCAAAAAAACTAATATAATCAAAACATTGTATATATCTGTGAAGAGAAATATGTAACTAAAACTTACATGTAGATAATTATGTTGTATATCTTTGTTGTAACCAAGCTTGGAAAACAAAACAAGGAAGGCTCGGCCGGATGCTATTCTTCAGCTGAAACATGCAAGCAGAAAACAAATATGATTAAAACATTGTATTTTTGAAGAGAAATATGTAACCAAAACTTACATTTAGATTACAAAGAAATGAATATGAAATCTGAGAATATGTAAAAATTAATGTTTCATAAATCATTAAGTGGCAACTAAGCGTTTTTATAAGAGATTGTTGATTAGACGGATGTTTAAATTAAATCTTTTAGCATAAAAAAATTATTTTGTCGAAGTCATATTTCCAGATTAAGCGTACGCCTAGACCGATTTAAGAACACTGGTAAAAACACTCATATAGTGAATATAATACACAAATGAAAAATGATTCGGCTAAACTAATTATAGGTGGTGTTAAGAAATTCACATAAATTAAAAATAATATTTATTTCCAAAATAATGTTTTTACTTTATATATATTAAGGATATTTGAAAGATTGAGTGAATAATTATAATGTTTTAAAATTAATAATCTAATTTAGTTTGTGAATAGTTATTTACTTTTTGAAAAGTTTGTTTCCTTCATATAATACTTACATATATTTTGTTTCGTTTTTGAAAGATTTTTTTTTTAATTCCAAATTTGTTTAAATTTCTTTCTTTATGTTAATATTAGTGGTAAAAAATTTTAATATTTAATTTTAGTTGATAGACTTAATATATACGTCTACAATCATGCCAATTACTTGACACCACGTATGACCTTATGTTAATTACTTACCCTTACTTTTTACGTAATAAGATAAGGTTGTAATAAACACTACATTTGACTTCCGGGTTACCAAAATAGCATGAGGGGAAGAGGGGAAGAAACCCTCCTCTTCATCAATAGCTACTTCTCGACCTTTTTTTTTTTGTTTAAGGAGAGATCTTGTCTGACTTCTAAGGCTCTAAGACTTTGGTCCAGTTTGTTTGGTACGTAAAACTAGGTTCTCTTTTTATCTTTTAGTATTGGATTTGATACGTTGTTTTCATTGTTTAATGGCAAATCTCATTGCTGTAGTAAATTCGGATCGGTTTTGGATCGTAGAGTGTTAAGATATAAACCATCTGTGCTCGATATGTTTACAATTTTAGTAAAACCCTAAGAATTCTATTTATTTATTTTCAGATTCTTTAATCGCAGCTTTTCATCAACAACCATGCTACAATCTGCAATAAAAAAGAAGACATCATCATCATCATCATCATCATCCGTTTCCATGATGCCAGACTGGTCTCGTCTGCCAGAGGAGCTACTGCACATTATATCCGAGAATGTGGAGGACTGTTTCGATATTGTTCATGCTCGTTCTGTTTCCAACTCGTGGCGATCCACATTTTCCTTTCCTTGCACGTTACGCCGCCAAAGTTACTCTCTTCCTTCCTTCGCCAACTTCCCTAGCGAAAGCAAAGACTTGTGCACCCTTGAGAAGATCCCTTTGTTCCTCTTTAGAGTCCAAACTCCTCCTCCTGCCTCTGCTTCTGAGTATTTTCTAGGAGGGATAGGCCGAGATGAGTCGGATCTGACAGAACTTCCATCTCCTCTTCAGTGTTCAGTGAAAGTGAAGATCCCAGGATCTGATCCAACTTTGATGAACATGCGTGACGGCCAGGTCTTCCCTCTTGGCCATCAGTACAGAATCAGTTGTGATTCTAAAGACTACAGAACCGTAGCTTTTCTTCAGCTAAACCAGGAGGGAAGAGAAGAATTCATTGTGCTTCTCGGCTTCGGTAGATTTTTTTTGGCGTTAAGAAGTTTTGAAATGAAGTGGAAGCTGGTTATGGGATTCAGAACTCCTTCATCTGACGATATAGTAACTTTCAGAAGCAGGTTTTATGTAACCGTTCGTGATACGAGTATGACTATGATGTATACTTTCAGGATAGATCCTTTCTCGTTGCGCATGACTCCCTTGATGCCCATGAAACCTGTGGGCTCACTAAAATATCTGGTGCCATGTGGCAATGATGACGAACTTTTCATGGTTGAGAAATTCCTCTGTTTTTCTAATGTATTAGATTTTTGTCGGTTAACATGCAAAGTGAGTAGGCTACAAGAGGAGACGGGTATATGGGTTGAGGTCAGTGACTTAGGAGACCGCGTGTTGTTTATTGGACGCTTTGGAAATGTCTCATGCTCGGCTAAGGAGCTTCCTGATGGTTGTGGTGTGAGTGGGAACTCAATTCTGTTCACAAATGAGCTAGACAGTGGAACATCCGTCTATAAATATGGAGTGGATACAGGAAGAGAGGAAGATGATATCAACTGTTGGAGTTTCTCAGGAGAGAATCGTGTGACTATCCTCAGTACATCTCCCGTGGTGAGTTTCCGTGTTGAACACTAAGCGGGTAGAAATTTTACATTGGACTTCGTCATATGTTGGTGTTGTTTTTTATTTGTTGAAAACAATGTTTTTTTTATTGGACTTAGTCATCTGTTGGTTCTGTTTTTAATACTTAAGGTTAATTTTTTCATGATTCTTGTTTTAGTATATTTTACTATTTTAGTTCTAAACGTTAGGGTAGGACGTCGATACTTGTTACTTGGTTTATCTGTGCTACTTGATTCGTACCCTTGAAAAATTAAGTGTTCGGCGTTGTTAATTCAAGTAATAAGTCCACGAAGTTTAATATATGCAAAAATAAATCAAGTATCAAGTATCACGACTTTTTCAAACGATCGGCCGTTATTTGTTTTATTACTTGGCGTTGGTGTTGGATCTAAAAATATGTATTACCCATTAAAATAATTTTTTAACTACTGCACTGTAATAAAAAATCAAAAAGAATATTAGTTTTAGGTATTTAATGACACACTAAAGAAAATTACTTGAACGAACTAGATAGAGTAACATGTATATGAAAATAAAAGTATTTATTCCAAATTTAACTATACTTATAAGTTTCGGTACATTTCATATTAAAATTTTAAATATAAATATCAAATATTACCAAACAACTTCCAAATATTTTAAAATAAAGACAAGTGCTTGACTAACAAAGTACTTGATTGGAACACGTACAAATACAAGCCACAAAAGTATCTATCTTATTAAAGTAAAAGTATCTTTAGAAATTGTTTGGAAATATGTATAGCAGTAAGAAAAAAAAATATAATATTGTTTGTAAATATGGATATCAGTATACATTAAGAAAAAAAGTAATAAGCTTATGTTATTAAAAAAAATTGAAAATTCATTATGTTATGAAAAACTATATATCTACCAACTTTAAAATATATGAAAATACCCCAATCTAATTACCTAAAAAAATCTTTTTTTCTAAAATAGTCATAAAACAAAATTTAAACTTTATATACATATTTCAAAACAAAATATTAATTTAAAATTGTTTTATATCAAAAATTGATTCAAAATATACATCTATTCAAAAATTGATTTTTACTAAAATATTTTCCAACAAAACATTATAAAATTGCTTTAAATTTATATCAGAAAAATACAATACATACCCCAATTTCAAACACCAACTTAAATTATGGTTTTATATTTCACATTAATTTTTAAATATATAATATATATGATTATTTATATGATGATACATATAAAATACTATTAATTTTATGATTACTTATATGATGATAGATATAAAACATGATTAATTATATAATGACACATATATGATATATAATGCTGACATGAAAAACAAATAGCAACATATTTTGAAAAATATAATATATTATACTTATAAGAAAAACAAAATAACATTTAGTAAAAAATAATAATATAACACTTTCAACTTACAACAAATATATATATTTATATAACAGATGAAGTAAACACCCGTGCGGGTGCACATTCCAAATTTAACTATAGTTATAAGCTTCGGTACATTTCATATTAAAATTTTAAATAGAAATATCAAATATTACCAAACAACTTCCAAATATTTTAAAATATAGACAAGTGCTTGACTAACAAAGTACTTGATTGGATCAAGTACAAATACAAGCCACAAAAGTATCTATCTTATTGAAGTAGAAGTACTTTTAGAAAGTGTTTGGAAATATGTATAGTAGTAAAAAAAATATAATATTATTTGTAAATATGGATATCAGTATATATTAAGAAAAAAGTAATAAGCTTATGTTTTTTTTTAAAAAATGAAAGTTCATTATGTTATGAGAAACTATATATCTAGACCAACTTTAAAATATATGAAAATACCCCAATCTAATTACCTAAAAACATCTTTTGTCTAAAATAGTCATAAAACAAAATTTCAACTTTATATACATATTTCAAAATAAAATATCAATTTAAAATTGTTTTATATCAAAAATTGATTCAAAATATACATCTATTCAAAAATTGATTTTTACTAAAATATTTTCCAACAAAACATTATAAAATTGCTTTAAATATATATAAGAAAAATACAATACAAACCCCAATTTCAAACACCAACTTAAATTACGGTTTTATATTTCACATTAATTCTTAAAAATATAATATATATGATTATTTATATGATGATACATATAAAATACTATTAATTCTATGATTACTTATATCATAGTACATATAAAATATGATTAATTATATAATGACACATATATGATATATAATGCTGACATGAAAAACAAATAGCAACCTATTTTGAAAAATATAATATATTATACTTATAAGAAAAACAAAATAATATTTAATAAAAAAATAATAATATAACACTGTCTACTTACAACAAATATATATTTATATAAAAGATAAAGTAAACACCCGTGCGGGTGCACATGTCAAAATATATAACAGTAAAAAAAAGAATATAATATTGTTTGTAAATATGGATATCAGTATATATTAAGAAAAAATTAATAAGCTTATGTTATTAAAAAAATTGAAAGTTCATTATGTTATGAGAAACTATATATCTAGACCAACTTTAAAATATATGAAAATACCCCAATCTAATTACCTAAAAACATCTTTTGTCTAAAATAGTCATAAAACAAAATTTAAACTTTATATACATATTTCAAAACAAAATATTAATTTAAAATGGTTTTATATCAAAAATTGATTCAAAATATACATCTATTCAAAAATTGATTTTTACTAAAATATTTTCCAACAAAACATTATAAAATTGCTTTAAATATATATAAGAAAAATACAATACAAACCCCAATTTCAAACACCAACTTAAATTATGGTTTTATATTTCACATTAATTTTTTAAAATATAATATATATGATTATTTATATGATGATACATATAAAATACTATTAATTCTATGATTACTTATATGATGGTACATATAAAATATGATTAATTATATAATGACACATATATGATATATAATGCTGACATGAAAAACAAATAGCAACCTATTTTGAAAAATATTATATATTATACTTATAAGAAAACATAATAATATTTTATAAAAAATAATAATATAACACTGTCTACTTACAACAAAGGACGGACATGTCAGTAAACAGATGATGTAAAAATGAGTTGAGTACATAAATTATGAATTAGTTAGTTTCCTCCTCCTGTGTTCTGATTTTTACCAAAACTCATGCGTTCTAGACGACTTTCTATGACAACATAAGTAGACAATATATTATATATTCTTTTTTTAACATTAGATAGTTATGTAGAATTATTGTTTTACATCAGACAATTCTATCTATCTTATGAGGGTTCACGTTTGAGTGTATCACATGACTTGTCCTATGAAATTCACGTTTATTGATACTTTTTGCGTCTTGTTGTAGATCTTTTCTAAGCATTTTCTCCATTCATTTTCATAATTATGTCTTTTATAGAACTCGGAACCCAAACTTCATGGTGTATATATTTGTTGCTATTTAACTTAGTTTATGGTGGTCAAGTAACAAATGCAAAGTTAAAACCATTCTTAGCAAACAAAAAAGGAAAGCCGGATACTATTCTTCAGCTGAAACATGCGAGAAGGAAAACAAATATAATCAAAACATTGTGTATATATATATATATCTGTGAAGAGAAATATCTAACCAAAACTTACATGTAGATATGTTTTATATCTTTGTTGTAACCAAGCTTGGCAAATAAAACAAGGAAGGCCGAGTCGGACACTATTCTTCAGCTGAAACATGCAAGCAGAAAAACAAATATGATTAAAACATTGTATTTTTAAAGAGAAATATATATGTAACCAAAACTTACATTCAGATTACAAAGAAACAAATATGAAATCTGAGATTATGTAAAATTTAATGTTTCAGAAATCAATAAGCGGAAATTAAGTGTTTTATACGATATTACTGATTAGGCAAACGTCTAAATTAATTCTTTTAGCGTAAAAAAAAAGATCATTTCGTCGAGGTCAGATTTCCCAACTAGGCGTACACCTAGACCAATTTAAGAACACTGGTAGAAATACTCATCTAGTGATTATAATACACAAATGACAAATGATTTGACTAAACTAATTATAGGTGGTGTTAAGAAATTCACATAAATTAAAAATAATATTTATTTCATAACATAATGTTTTTATTTTATATATATTAATGATATTCAAAAGATTGAGTGAATAATTATAATATTTTCAAATTAATAATTGCTGAATTATCTAATTTAGTTGGGAAATATTTATTTACTTTTCTAATAGTTTGTTTCCTTCATATAATACTTACATATCTTTTGTTTCCTTTTTGAAAGATTTTTTTTAGTTCCAAATTTGTTTAAATTTCTATCTTTATGTTAACATTATATATAAATCTAAGTGATAAAAGTTTTTAATATGTAATTTTAGTTGATAGACTTAATATATACGTCTACAATCATGCCAATAAGTTTTTTTAATATGTTAATTACTTAGCCTTACTTTTTATGTAATAAGATAAGGTTGTAATAAATACTACATTTGACTTCCGGGTTACCAAATTAGTATGAAGGGAAGAAACCCTCCTCTAATCTACTTCTCGACTTTTTTGTTTATATTACAGAGAGATCTTGTCTGACTTCTAAGTTTCGAAGACTCGAAGAGCATGTTTATTCGGGGTCATTAGTGAGGTTCTTAGTGCGTGGGCTCACACAAAACCCTTAAGGATCAGTTACAAAAACTACTAATTAAGATCTGATTTTAGTGAGTTTCTTACATTGTTCGCGGGCCCTACTGATTCGTGGCGGCTGGTCCAGTTTGTTTGGTACGTAAAACTAGGTTCTCTTTGTATCTCTTAGTGTTGGATTTGATAAGATGTTTTCATTGTTTAATGGCAAATCTTATTGTTGTAGTAATCTCGGATCAGTTTTGGATAGTAGATTGTTCTGATATAAACCATTTGCGCTCATATATGTTAAAAAATTTAGTAAAACCCTATGAATTCTAATTTTTTTTCAAGATTCTAGAAT